>NW_028227267.1:80528356-80698356 GCF_978045245.1 Mus caroli
AAAAAGCACTCTAAGATTTTAGGTTTTCAAGTGAAAATCACTTTGATAAACTAGCTTAAATGAAGTACAGTAATAAAATTAACTGAGGCTGAGAACATCAAAAACTGTTTTTTCTCATGTAAGTGAATGCTAGTCTTAAATTTTCAGATAAATGTATTTAAATTGGAGTATCTATGGGAAACAGGAACTAACAATGTTCCTTAAGGAAAGGCTCAATGAGAGGAAAACCAAACGCAGTTGGTATGAACAAGAACTATTAACTGGGGTGGAGGGGTAGAAGGTCATAGAAGAAGAGTGAGTATAGATAAGGATAGCCAATGCTAAAGGCATTTGAAAGCAGGTATATTGGAAGCATACTACTATAGTTTTTTCTATATAATATGTACAAAACCATTTTTCACTAGATAAATAGATAGAGTGATAGTTAGACTGGCAGACAGATGACATATATATATATATATATATATATATACACATATACATACACATACATATACATATACATATACATATACATATACATATACATATACATATACATATACATATACATATACATATACATATACATATACATATACATATACATATACATATACATATACATATACATATATATACACACTATCTCAAACACCTTGGGATTTCCAAGGCAACTTCAGCATTACAGCTTCTTATTCCAATGTCTGGTATCTATACATGATCTTCTGCACTCCTCCAAAGAGCTTGGGTTACATCTCTAGCTCTGCCTCCTGTAGCACTCTTGGCTCTGGTTGACTCCACTCACTGATTCTTCTTTTCTTGATGATCATTCCATGGTATATGGATATATATCCTATACAATATATACAAATGCACGTTAAAGGAAATTTTTCACTTATTTATTTTTTATTTATCTACTTTATATCCCAATCACAATCCCTTCCCTCATTTCCTCCAAGCCCTACATTCTCACTCTCTTTTCCTAGTTCTCTTTCCCCTTCTTTTCAGAAAGGAGATCCCCCCATACCCTGGGTACCAAAACCCTCGCTGGCACATCAGAACTTAGTATACCCTCTCCCACTGTGGCTACAAAAAGAGAGTTCAGTTAAGGGAAAGAGACCCAAAGCAAGTCAACAAAGTCTGAATCAGAGACAGGCCCCACTCCAATTGTTGGGGAACCTACATGAAGACCAAGCTGCACCTATGCTTCATATGTGTAGGCAGCCTAGGTCTAGTCGATGCTTGCTCTTTGGTTGGTTGTTCAGCATCTGTGAACCGCCATGGTCTTCGGTTAATAGGCTCTGTAGGTTTTGTGGTGTCCTTGACCACTTCAATCCTCAGACTCAAAGTAGATAAGCACCAAGGAAAGCCCAGGGGAAGATGTTTGAATCTCAGTCAGAGGGGAAATAAATAGGCATTAGAATTGGATGGAGAGTGGGAACTGTACGAGTTGCATATAAATTCTTATTTTATATAGCTGTAATGAGGTGCATTACAAAACTTTCACCAGAGAACTTCTTTTTGCAGTAGATATCAATTAGTACAGAGACCCATAATTGGCCAACTAACAGACTGGACAGTACTCTACTGTTAATAAGATGAATACATCACACCCTTACACCAAAGTCTCAAGAATCAGCTCTAAAGAGGGGGTACAAAGCCTGAAGTAGTGAAAATCTGCAGTGAGACATCCAAAGGAATGGATGAAACCTGCACAGGATGAAACTCACCAAATTCCCAGCATGAATAAGACAGGGACTCATGAAATCCAACTGCTAGCTAAGGAGCTATTGACAATTGAAGTCTTCTCAGCTGAAAGTCAGTTTTCTTCAGGAACTCCCTGAGAGGCTACACATGCTCCAGTGCAGGGTCCTACTCCTATGTACATACATGCAGCCCTAAGTGGATTCAGTGAATCTAACACAAGGATGCATGAAGTTGGAAGGGGAAAGTGTTCAGTCATGGTGGGATAGGGACCAAATTGGGAGGAGAGGGAATGGGGAGTAGGTTTTTTTTCATTATATGCCTGTATGAAATTCTCAAATAATCAAAAAATTAAAATGAAATCCCTGAAATATTTACTATAGGTAAATATATTCCTAATGTTCTTGTTAAGTCATAATAATAGCAGTAAAATTTAATTCTGAAGCTAAATTTCTTGGTACAGACCTGTAATCTAAGCTAAGAAGAGACATCGAGACCAGCACTTTATTATGATCCTTGACTATACTGCAAGATGGAAGTTAAACTGATGTAAACATGACCCTGTCTCAAAAACAAACAACAAAAAAAAAAAAAATAGAAGAAAGAAAAAGAACCTTACTTGTGAATGTTCTTTTAATTTTAGCAATTCAACATTTTGAAATGTGTATGTGCTGTATCAAATAAAATTACATATCTATTGAACAAAAATTTTAAATTATCACTTGTTTAGAGTTCTGATGAACTTCTACTATAAAATGAGAATTTGAAAATTAGTCTGAAAATGATTGTACTTATGACTAATTTTGTTTATGAATATATGAGTTACTAAAATTATTTTCTATTCATTTTGCCAGGTTTGACAATTCTCTAATCCAAATAAAGTGAGTGTTTTTTTTTTTTAATGACAGTTATGTTGTAGTAAGTAACAATGATGACTCTTTACAAATACAAGATTGTTTTTCAAGACAGGATTTCTATGTGCAGCCCAGGCTATCCTGGTATTCTGTAGATAATGTCAGCCTAGAACTCATACCTCTCTCAGTACCTCAAGTGCTGGGATTAAAAATGTGTGTCACAACAACGTGTGATGCCAACAAGTGCTTGCTGACAAGAATCTGATATAGCTGTCTCCTGAGAGGCTCTGCCAGTGCCTGACAAATACAAAAATGGATGCTCACAGCCATTCATGGGACTTAATACAGGGTACCCAATGAAGGAGCTAGAGAATGGACCCAGGGAGTTGAGGAGGTTTGCAGCCCCATAGGAGGAAAAACAATATCAACTAACCAGTATCCCCAGAGCTCCCAGGGACTAAACCACCAACCAAAGCATACACATGGTGGGACTCATGGCTCCAGCTGCATATGTATAGTAGAGTATGGCCTAGTCATACATCAATGGGAGAAGAGGCCCTTGGTAATGTGAAGGCTCTATGCCCCAATACAGGGGAATGCCAGGGCCAGGAAGCAGGAATGGGTGGGTTGGAGAGCAGGGGGAAGGGGGAGGGGATAGAGGATTTTCAGAGGGGAAAATTGGAATGGACATAACTTTTGAAATGTAAATAAAGAAAATTTCCAACAAAGTAAAAAAAAAAACTTGAAAAATAATGTGTGTCACAACCACCAGACCAAAAACTATGAGTTTTTGATATCAACATTTATTAAAATTATTAAAAAGCAACTTAAAATTAAGTTCTCTGAGGAATAAATAAGAAAAACTTAAGAGCCCTCACAAGGACTTGAATTTTTAAACTTTTTATTTTACTATTTTTGGTAGGGAAATATTTTAAAATTTAAAGTTATTACATTAATCCAATAATTGTTCTTTCAAAGACCAAGTTATGATCATCAAAGAAAGCAAGAAAACTAAATTTATCTTCTCAAAACCATAATTTACTTTACTTAAGTGTGAAAAATGAGACTTGGATTTGCCTTAAAGTATTACCAAATATTTAATGTGCTGAATTCAAAATGCTTTGTATTTTGCTTTCACTTAAAATAATCTTTAGTTATTTTAAATTCTAAATATCTTGTTTGTTGTAAGGCTATGCTTTAATAGCTGAGCCATTACATATTGGAGAGGCCAACCAATGTGTGGTTAACTTGAGGCCCTTACACAAAAGATAGCCCATACTCTACACTACATGAATAGCCAGGAACTAGAGACTCAATAGCCCAGAGACCTAGAGTAAAACAACAACAAAAAATGTGTGTGTGTGTGTGTGTGTTGATATTATGTAGAAATATTATGTGGAGAGAAAGTCTAAATTGGAGGTCTCCATTAGGTCTCTGCATCAGAGATCAGGAAACATCATGGAAAATTGAAAGGAAAGATTGTGCGACTCAAGGATGGGGACATGGGGAAAACATAGCAAATAGAATTAACCAAGCAGGGCTCACATGGGATCATAGAAACATAGCAGAAAGCACAAAACCCACATTGGTATATTTGTGGAACTCCTAACAGTGGAACTGTTATGTCATTCTCCTGCCTGCTCTTGAGACGTTTTTCCCCATTGGGCTGCCTTGTCCAGGCTTAATATGTAGTAGGCTTTTCATCTGTCTTATTGTATCTTGTTTTGGCCTGTTGTCTGTTGTGTGTTGGAGACATGCTATTTTCTGAAGAAGAAATAGAAGGGGAATGGATCCAGTAGAGAGAGAAGGTGAAAGATATGTCAGAGGAGTGGAGAGAAGAAAGGCTGTGCTGGAGATTTATCATATAAGAGAAAAACCTATTTTCAATTTAAAAAATTTAAATTACTTTTTTATAGGTGATTTTTAAACATTCTCAAACATTTTGTATATGAAAGTCATATTCTCATGTTTACCTCACCTTAAATTTGTTTACATGATCTTAAGCAACACATTAATTGAATTGCCATTAAAGCTTAGTCACACATTTTTATAAAGTATTTTCTCACAATATTTTAATGAAGAAAATGAACACAATTATTTGTATTACTATGTTTACGGAAAATAAAACATCAAGCTTAAGCACAATAAAAATTTGTGCATTGCACACACTAAATAAAAATGTACTCATGTTTAGTCATTCATCAAACAGTAAATATAGCAAATATCATCAAGCTGACATAAATGAAACAGCTGACATATGATTTTTTTAGCTCATGTCTAACAAAGATTCCTAAATATCAGCTATCTTTCATTCACAAGATGTTGTAATTATCCCTGATTATGATATGAAAAAGTATCACAAATTTTCTCAATGTTGTGTGTGGAAATGATGCTTCAGCTAATAATTGAAATACATAGTTTATTATTCTGCTTAACCAAGCATATTGTATAGTGTCTCAAGATATTGGAAGTTATTCTAGAAGATGGTTTCATTCATGCTTTTTTAATACACGATGATATTATTACTTCAGGGATTATTTTATCATAAATCCTAGGAAAATGGGTACTAGTGCAGTGAAAGAAATTAAAGAGTTAAAAAACATCCACATCAATGGTATTTTTCCAGGTTTAGAAATTCAAAATAGCCATTAGTTTTTTTGGACTCTAGTCTTGAAGAAGTCTTAGGAAACAGGAAATAGACAATTGTCCAGAAGTAGAATCTAACTTACGTCCTACTTGTGAGCAGAAGAGGAAGACCTGAGTATGTGAAGTCCTGAAGGAAGTAATTTTGTTGATATGAGTCTACCTCAAAGGCTAGAGCCTCAGAGAATGGGAACATGATGTGGGATGGCAAGGCCTTCCTCTGGTCCACTACTAAATATTGATAGTGTGTGCAGAAAGTGTCCACTATAGCTTTCTCTAACCAGGTATGTATTTCCCCATTATAGTGACCTCTTCCTGCCTAAACCTGATTCCTTTATCCACATTTATACCAGTAAACCTGCCTCCATATTTTGTTTTGTTTAGTTTGGTTTGGTTTGGTTTGGTTTGGTTTGGTTTGGTTTGGTTTGGTTTGGTTTGTTTGGTTTGGTTTTCCTGTATTAACTTCATGTCCTTCCTCAGGTGTATACATTCATCATATTAAGCTCTGAAAGGACCAATGGACTCTCCATCAGAGAGATCAGTCCTCCCTATTTCAGCTATTCCATGTATTCATTAGTCTATATGTGTTCATCTTTTTTTCATTTAATTTCCACCCCATTCATGTCCATACCTGGAAGCATACTGAATAGGGTATCCATTAACAATGATTGATATGTTGTTCTTTAATTTGTCTTAAATTACAATATATTTCCATGTCCCTTTTCTCTGTCCTCCCTCCAATCCCTTACATAGAGCGCTACTTGCTCTGTCCCTAAGATTCATTGACTCTTTTTCTTTTTTCTTTTTTTTTCATTACTCCAGATATTTTTATTCTTTTTTTTTTATTTTTAATATTTTTATTACATATTTTCCTCAATTACATTTCCAATGCTATCCCAAAAGTCCCCCATAGCGCCCCCCACTTCCCTACCCACCCATTCCCATTCTTTTGGCCCTGGCATTCCCCTATATTGGGGCATATAAAGTTTGCAAGTCCAATGGGCCTCTTTCCATTGATGGCCGACTAGGCCATCTTTCGATACATATGCAGCTAGAGACAAGAGCTCCGGGGTTCTGGTTAGTACATCATGTTGTTCCAAAAATAGGGTTGCAGATCCCTTTAGCTCCTTGGGTACATTCTCTAGCTTCTCCATTGGGAGCCCTGTGATACATCCAATAGCTGACTGTGAACATCCACTCCTGTGTTTGCTAGGCCCCGGCATCGTCTCACAAGAGACAGCTATATTTGGGTCCTTTCAGCAAAATCTTGCTAGTGTATGCAATGGTGTCAGCGTTTAGAAGCTGATTATGGGATGGATCCCTGGATACGGCAGTCTCTAAATGGTCCATCCTTTCATCACAGCCCCGAACTTTGTCTCTGTAACTCCTTCCCTGGGTGTTTTGTTCCCAATTCTAAGAAGGTGCAGAGTGTCCACACCTTGGTCTTCATTCTTCTTGAGTTTCATGCGTTTAGCAAATTGTATCTTATATCTTGGTTATCCTAAGTTTTGGGCTAATATCCACTTATCAGTGAATACATATTGTGTGAGTTCTTTTGTGATTGTGTTATTTCACTCAAGATGATGCCCTCCAGGTCCATCCATTTGGCTAGGAATTTCATAAATTCATTCTTTTTAATAGCTGAGTAGTACTCCATTGTGTAAATGTACCATAATTTCTGTATCCATTCCTCTGTTGAGGGACATCTGGGTTCTTTCCAGCTTCTGGCTATTATAAATAGGGCTGCTATGAACATAGTGGAGCATGTGTCCTTTTTACCGGTTGGGACATCTTCTGGATATATGCCCAGGAGAGGTATTGCTGGATCCTCCGGTAGTACTATGTCCAATTTTCTGAGGAACCGCCAGACTGATTTCCAGAGTGGTTGTATAAGCTTGCAATCCCACCAACAATGGAGGAGTGTTCCTCTTTCTCCACACCCTGGCCAGCATCTGCTGTCACCTGAATTTTTGATCTTAGCCATTCTGACTGGTGTGAGGTGGAATCTCAGGGTTGTTTTGATTTGCATTTCCCTGATGATTAAGGATGTTGAACATTTTTTCAGGTGTTTCTCTGCCATTCGGTATTCCTCAGGTGAGAATTCTTTGTTCAGTTCTGAGCCCCATTTTTTAATGGGGTTATGACTCTTTTTCTTTAATTGTTGTTTTTACACACACACACACACAGAGAGAGAGACAGAGACAGAGAAACAGAGATAGACAAAGAGACACACACATTGTATTTGTGTGTGTTTGTGTGTGCAACATGTTCAGTGTATAAATGTATACTGTCACTTGCACATATGTGGTTTCAGGGCTAACCAGTTATTGGATAATTAATTAAGAATGCTCATCCTTAGAGAAGTTTATGCCTCCTGCTTCAGTATTTCTTAGCTTCCTATAGGTTTTTGTTTAGCATTGGTATGCTATGAGGTTTCTCCACTTTGTGCTAGTATTTCTATTGATATCTTCCTTGTTCAGGTCTTGTTTAGGTAGCCATATTTTTGAGACTACATGTATCTATCTTCACTATCATTTTAGAAGGGACAATCTACAATCTCATATCATACTCCCTGTTCTTCTGGCTCTTACAATCAGTCTGTCAGTATCCACAATGTTAAGATATTTATGGGGTTTGTAATGTTAAAATATTCACTCTAATTGTCTACCAATTATCACAGATTTTTTTTAACAACTTGGTTTATATCAAGAATATATTTTAAATTTGGGTTTGTCTGAGATGTTCATACAATGGTTTAGTTCATTTGTTTTATAGACCTATAAAATTATTAGCTGGTTTTAAGTTTTTATTGGCCTCATATTAGGCAAAAATATTTCATAGATGTATATTGTTATATCTTACCTTAACTTTTTTTTTCTACTGCATTCACTTCTATATAAAATAAATTTAAAAGTTCAAAACAATTCAGTGTCTTAGGTTATGTTAGGAATTCTATTTACTAATGATTGCATAGATACTCGATATTACTATACATTTACCTAAATGTTTAATATTAGCACCCATGTAAAGAGTGTACCAGTAACTTTTCAGCACCTAGAATATAATTACCCTCCAACTACATATCTATAGTTTTTGACATTTTGTCAGGAGCCGACAAGCTAATAACTAGCAGGTGATTTTCCAGAGATGGCCTGCCTCAGATTATAATAATCCATGACAGATTCAGTTCAATACACAAAGCCCACGCCAAAATCATTTTAGGAAAGATTCCTGCTGTTATTAATCAATCTGCTTTTCCTGTTATTAAACATAGATGACAATCACTAGGTATTAGTCCACTTTTTTGAGCTGACCTCTGTAGATCTACAAAGATGTACTGTCTTGAACTGATGCTATATAGACAAATAGATGAATTCTCAATTCTTTATGATGGTCCTATAGAATTCCTAAAATTATATCAGTATTTATTAAGCTCTTTTGCAGTGGGACTGCTATTAGGTCTCTTCTAATAGTCAAAACTTCAATGAGAACTCTGTGAGATTCCCATGTGTCACCAGTTAATTACTCTTAGATAGTAACCAGATTTTCTACTACCCAAAGCATAATCCAAGAAGTTGTAAACCGGGTTGGAGAAATGACTCAGCTGTTAAGAGCATTGACTGCTCTTCTGAAGGTCCTGAGTTCAAATCCCAGCAACCACATGGTAGCTCACAACCATCTGTAATGAGATCTGATTCCCTCTTCTAGGGTGTCTGAAGACAGCTATGGTGTACTTACATATAATAAATAAATAAAAACTTTTTTAAAAAAAGTTGTAAACCATTAAACAAAGGTTTTAAAAAAGGAACTAAAAATTTATTACAGGTGTAAGACAGAAGATAATATATTGACTGAGTTATCTATACAGAAGTTCACTAGTAACTTAGTTATGGTTTTTACCTCTTGATGAACCTGGGGAGCTTTGACAGGTAATACATGTTTAGCCAGATAAATACTCCTAAAGTATATGCATGTAAACGTTTACTACTGTTATCTATTTATTTGATTTATGATTTGGTTTTATTTGTTAACTTGTGATGAACTTTTTACCATGTGATGATGTATTCTAAAAAGTTGTATAAATGCTGAGGACAAAGAAGAGTTGAGCAAAGAATTTTCCTATACCCCCCTTTATTACTCATTCTGATTTCTCCCTTTTTTCTTAGAGAGCTTTCATAGGAAACATTTTACAACTTAGAAATAAACGCTAAAAATCACTTTTCAAAGCGTCCCTTTTTCTTCCTGAGACTTCAACTAACAGGCACAATTGCTGCAGAGATAGAACAAAGAGTACATTCCTTAATTTCCTGCTGTTAGTCTACAGGTGTTGAATGCCTAAGCCAGCAGCTTTTTTATATTACTACTAGTAGTATTATTACTACTATTACTATTATTATTATCATTATTATTATAATTCAAATGATATCCTCCTTCCAGGCTTTCCCCTCCAAAAACCCCCATCCCATCCCCTGTCCCCTTTGCCTTTATGAGGGTGTTCTTCCACCCACTCACCCACTCCTGCCTCACAGTTCTACCATCTGTCTATGCTTCAGACTCAAGCCTCCACAAGACTGAGCCTTCATTTCCCTTGATGCCATATAAATCCTTCCTCTGCAACATATATAGCTGAAGCCATGGATCATTTCATGTATACTCTTTGGTTGGTGGTTTGGTCCCTGGAAGCTCCAGGTAGGCCATTTAGTGATACTGTGTTTTTCTATGAGGTTGCAGTTCCCTTTGGCTCCTTCATTTCTTCCCCTAGCTCTTCCATTTTGGTCCCTGGGCTCAGTCCAGTGGTTTTCTGTGAATATCTGCATCTGTATTAGTCAGGTGCCAGCAGAACCTCTCAGGGAACAGCCCTACCAGACTCATGTCAGCAAGCACTTCTTGGCATCAGAAATAGTGTCAAAATTTGGTATCTGCAGATGGGATGGATCCCTAGGTGGGGTGATCTCTGGAGGGATTTCCCTTCAGTCTGTTCCATATTTTGTCCCTGTCTTTCATTTGTATAGAAATAATTCTGGATTAAAAATTTTTGAGATAGATAGGTGTCCCCATTCCTCAAATGGGGCCATGCGTATCTACTAGAGGTGATCTCTACAGGTTCTATCTCCCATGTTTTGGTGGAGAAGGAGGAACACTCCTTCACTGTTGGTGGGACTGCAAGCTGGTAAAACTACTTTGGAAGACAATATAGCAGTTCCTCTGAAAACTGGAAATATTTCTACCTGGAAACCTCAAGGTATGCCCCAGCTGTACCACTCTTGGGCATATACCCAAAAGATTCTCCAACATATAGCAAGGACACATGCTCCATTGTGCTTATAGCAGCCTTATTTATAATAGTCAGAAGCTGGAAACAACCTAGACATTCCTCAGTAGAAGATTGAATACAGAAAATGTGGTACATTTCCACAATGGAGTACTAGGCAGCTATTAAAAACAATGACTTCATGAAATTTGTGGGCAAAAGGATGGAACTAGAAAATATCATCTTGAATGAAGTAACCCAGACAGAAACAAACACACATTGTAAGTATTCACTGATAAGTGGATATTAGCCCAAAATCTCAGAATACCCATGATACAACCCACAAACCAAATGAAGCTTTAAAAGAAGAAAGACCAAAGTGAGGATGCTTCAATCCTACATAGAAGGAAGAACAAAATAATTGCAGGAGGTAGAGGGAGTGAGGGACCTAGAAATGAGAGAAGAGGGGAAGGAAGTTGGGGGCAGGATCAAGTGTGAGAAGAGACAGAAGAAAATACAGAGGGTTGGGAAATCGAATAGAAGTATGTAGCAGTGTGGATGGATAACAGAGGCTAGCCATTAGAAAGTTGTAGATATTAGGAAAGTGAGAGGCTTCCAAAACCCAGTGGATGTGACTTTAGCCAGTAGCTTTTAACCCTCAGAATAAGCAAGAACATTTTTAGGAATTTATAAAAGTTATCATCAGTATTTGGTATAGTTAGAGAGCTAGAACCTCCAGAGACCATCAGTCTTTAAAACCACACCAGAGTCCTACTCTGCTTCCTGTCTCAACCTGCTCCAGGCTAGGAGGCTTCAGGCCAGGAGGCTCCAGGCCAGGAGGCTCCCAGCAATATTTATTTTGTGGTTGCTGATAATAGTTGAGAGTGGTTAACAGAAGCCAGGGAAATTAACATGTAGATAAAGTATAGTTTTGTTATTTAAAATATTAAGAAGCAGGTATCTTTATGTATTCACTACATTATTGGATCACTCCACTTTTAACAAATGTTCACTAAGCCTTTTCAATGTAGCAAATATGCCTTGGTGCCTAGCATATATCACTGAATGAACAGAACAAAATCACTAACTTCAAATTACACCTATGTCATTCATTTTAGCCAACAGCTTCCTCTCAGTAATCTTTGCATTTATCATTATAAAATGTGGGATTTATATATAGAAAACCTTGCTGAGTCCTGATATCCTTTCACATCCCAGTTATGTGAAATTTTCTAGAGGTTCCCCTCACCCTCCACAGCTGAATTTTTTCTATTTATTCTCCTGGACCTGTGGTCTTCTTTCCTGTTTAATCCTATGCCTGTCCTTGCCCCCTTTGTCCTCTCCCTCCACTCTCCCTCCTGTGATTATTTTCCTATCCCTTCTAAATGGGACTGAAGAATTCTTCACATAAACCTTCCTTCTGATTAAACTTCTTACAGTCTATATGTTATATCATGAATATTCTGTACTTTTTGGCTAATATACAATTATCAGTGATATTCTTCCATACCATGTATGTTTATATCCTTTGAGATCTGGGTTACCTCTCTCAGAATGATATTTTCTAGTTGCATCCATTTGCTTGCAAAATTCATGATGCCTTTATTTTTAATAGCTGAATAGAAGTCCATTGTATAAATAAACAATGTTTTCTATATCCATTCCTTTGTTAAGAACATCTGGATTGGTTCTAGCTTCTGGGTATTATGAAAAAGGCTGCTAAGGATATTGTAGTATGATGGAGCATCTTTGAGTATATGCCTAGGAGCAGTATAGCTGGGTCTTCAGGTAGAACTATTTCCAATTTTCTGAGGATCTGCCAGATTGACTTCCAGAGTGGTTGTAACAGTTTGCAGTCCCACCAGCAATGGAGGGAATGTTCTTCCTCCACATTCTTGCCAGCATGTGCTGTCACATGAGGTTTTTTTTTATCTTAGCCATTTTCATAGGTATAAGATGGGATCTCAGGGTCATTTTCATTGGCATTTTCCTGATGACTAAGAATGTTGAACATTTCTTTAAGTGCTTCTTGACTAGTCAAGATTCCTCTTGTTGAGAATTCTCTCTTTAGTTCTGTGCCTCATTTTTAATAGGATTATTTTGGTTTTTTTTTTTTTTTAGTCTAACACCTTTACATATTTTAGACATTATCACTCTATTGGATGTAGGGTTAGTAAAGATCTTTCCCCGATCTGTAGGCTGCTGTTCTGTACTATTGACAATGACCTTTGCCATACAGAAGCTATTCAGTTTCATGAGGTCCCATTTGTCAATTGTTGATCTAAGACTCTGAGCAAATGGTTTTCTGTTCAGGGAATTTTTTCCTGTGCCAATGGGTTCAAGGGTATTTCTTACTTTCTCTTCTATTAGATTCAATATATCTTGTTTTATGCTGAGGTCCTTGGGTCAATAGAGGATGACCTTAGTTGAAATGCTAAACAGTGGCAAGATGGAGACTGGTGGAATCACCTCCAGTAGATAGACAGGGCCACCAAACTATATTCTAAAATTTTGACCCAGAATTGTACATGTTTAAAAGAAATTCAAGGACAAAAATGGAGCAAAGATTGAAAGAAAGGGCATCCAGTGACCAGCCCAACTTGGGACTTATCCAATGGGTGGGCACCAAATCCTAACACTATTACTGATGCCATATTGTGCTTGCAGATAGGAGCCCAGCATGACTGTCCTCTGAGAGGCTCTACCAGCAGCTGTCTGAGCCAGATGCTGTTACTTACAGTGAACCATTAGGCTGAGTTCCTCCACCCCTCTGGAGGTGTTAGGGAAATAATTGTAGAAGCTGAAAGAGATGGCAACCCCATTGAAATAACAACAGTGTCAACTAACCAGGACCCCTGGGAATTCCCAGAGACTAAGCTACCAACAAGAGAGCATACATAGGCTGGTCTGTGAACCCAGACACACAGGTAACAGAAGTGTCTGGATTTAGTGTGAGAAGATTAGCCTAATTCTGTAGAGAATTTATGGGGAGGCGGGGGGGGGGGGGGGGGGGAGAGAGAGTGAGTGATGGGGAGGTAAGTTGGGGGAGGGAACACCTTCTCAGAGTCAAAAGAGAGGGGTAATGTGGTAGAGGGGAGCAACATTTGGAATGTAAATAAATAAAACATTTAAAATTAATGTAGAAGACATTGGTTTCATGAGTCTTGATTTAAATATCTTATTTTTGTCAGGAAGAAAGGTAATTAAGTTTATATTTGGAAATAAAGTGAATCAATGGTACTAAATTCTTGCTTATTCTCTTTGATCAGAAGAAAGTTATAGCATATGTTTTGATACTTTCTGCTAAGCAATTGGTCTTTCCAGTTGTAAAATGACAAATTTCACATAATGATTTTTTACAGTGTACTGGGCTATGAACATATTAAACATACCATGATAATATTTGTAATATATGATTTTTTCAAAACTAAGTAAAAGCAAAATAAACAAAATATTTCAAATATATTACAAATATTGCATTTATATTGTTTTCATTACCTTCTTAGATGAAGTTTACTAATTATATATCATTGTATATATACAGAAGACAATGGTCATATTTAGGGAGTTTTGTTCTTGTTTTGTTCTTTGTCAGTTTAAGGTCTCTTCTGGGTTCCAGGAACTCATTTCCACTGGACCCAGGAATTCAGACAGTAAATAAATTTAAGGACTTGTACCTATAACTGAGACTCTTAGTTTATCTAACAATATCTACCATCTGTTAATCTTCTCTACTAAGAACTATTCCTACTGCCATCTGTGATTAAGTACATTTTCTCATAGTAGATAATGGTCACAAAACTACCTAATAGTAGTACATCCTATTCTTATTTTTAATGCATCTTTGTGTAAGGAAGTTTAAAATGAATGTGTATCTTATATAGAAAGTAATACTTCTTATAGAAAATTGAGCTGTTGGAAAGTTCTGATCTTTTTTCAGAAATGAACCTGATTTATTACTCAAGCTTAACTACTTGAACACATTAGGAGAAAAGACATAACATCCAGAAAAGAATAAAATGTAGATTTCTCTAAGGCTTTACTATTTACCAGTTACCAAAGAATCACATAAAATAACAAATTACCTTATTTTAATGCATCCAGTCAATAATTCATTTACTCTTTAATATCAATAACAAAAGCATTTAATATCATATTGGTTTTAATCATGAACAGCATATCATATACATATTTTAAAAAGAAATGATTATTCTTAAAAGAGTCATGTTAGAGTAAATGGCGTTGATGGTATTGAAACTAAATGAGTACGTCTGAATTATACTAATATGTTAAAGAGCAAATGATGTCATATGTAAAATGAGTTATATCATTTTTCTCCAATTTTTTTGATTCTCAACTTTGAGGATAGTGACCAGTGTAATAAAGCATCTTATATTTTTTCCTACCATATTACATAGAAACAATACCAAACAGATAGAGAATATTTTATATAGTTTAAGTTGAATTTTATCCACTCTATATATAACAGGAATACTACATCTCTCTCTTAAAATATACTATTATAAAAATCTATTTTCCTCATTTCTTGATTGGGTTGTTTGGTTTTTTGGTGATTAATTTCTTGAGTTCTTTATATATTTTGGATATTAGCCTTCTATTGGATGCTGATTTGTCTTATTGACTATGTCCTTTGCTGCCTTAGACATGGCTCAGTCAGCCTCTCAATCAGTGGATATTAGGGGTTCCAGCAGATGGGCATGGAGTTGGCGAGAAATGACAGACACAGACACAAAGGAGTGCTGTATCTGGATGCAATTTTTTCCAAGCAAACACCAGGCTTTTAATACAGAAGAAAAACTAGAAGGCTAGGCGAATACATCCATCAAGGTACACTGGTTCTTAACACAAAACAAAGAAATGTATACATAAAAAGATGGCGGGAGCCAGGCCTTGTTTACAACTGAGAATAGGAACAACCCTAATTAAGATAAGCTAAACACAGGAGACAGGTGAATGCTCAGATACAATGCTAGTCTATTGTTAAACCCACCACCAGGGGTCCTTTAGTAAATACATGATTATGCTATTCCTCTGGGCCTAGGAAAAAACAAAAAACAAAAACAAAAACAAAAACAAAAAACAAAAAACAAAAAAACAAACAAACAAAAAAAATGGACAACAGGGGAATTCCATTCTACTAACCCTTTCATACTACAACCCACCTATTTCCTAGGTCATTGTGTATTCCTGTGTTTGGGTGTGACTTGCCTATTGTCCTAAGTAATTACTATGTAGACTAGCCCTGAGCTTTTCTAGCTCTATTCAAGTAAATTGTAATGCCTAACTAGTTTCACTGTCTCTACTAGAAGTGAATTTGAATGTTACTGAATAGGTAACATTCTTACTGATATCCAAGCTCACCATTGGCATCAAGGACTTTCTAGGAACCATTGGAACACTGGTGGAGGCTTAGCTATATGTCAAAATCAATCCTTAAAGGCACTTATAATAAAACAATTCTGAAAGAGAGCACACATGGATCCATACACCAAACTAACATGGGGACAGGTTTTGAGTATACAGGCTATGGGAATGCCAAGTTTCCAGGAGGCTAAATTTCCATGATACTCTTTGACTCATGACTGCTTCCAGGATTTTAGGTCTACCAAGCAGACTTCACAGGAGTGGATGTAGCACTTTGCCTTAGAGAAGATTTCCAGTTTTATCCCATTTAACAATTCTTGATCTTACTTAGAGCATGAGCCTTTGGACTTCGTGTTTAGGAAATTTCCCCCTGTGTCAATGAGGTCAAGGAGAGACTACTTTCTCTTCTATTAGATGCAGTGTATCTGGTTTTATGTTGAGGTCCTTGATCCACTTGAACTTGAGCTTTGTACAAGGTGACAAATATGGGTCTATTTTCATGTTTTTACATACAGACAGCCAATTAGACCAGCACCATTTATTGAAGATGCTTTTTTCCATTGGATATTTTTGGTGCCTTTGTCAAAGATCAAGTGATGATAAGTGTGTGGTTTTATAGAACTAAACTGAGAATTTGCAACTGAGGAATCTCGAATGGCTGAGAGGCACCTTAAGAAATGTTCAAAGTCCTTAGTGATCAGGGAAATGAAAATCAAAATGATCCTGAGATTCTATTTTACACCAATCAGAATGGCTAAAATCAAAAACTCAGGTGACAACACATGGAGAGGATGTGGAGAAAGAGGAACATTCCTCCATTGCTGGTGGGATTGAAAACTAGTACAACCACTCTGGAAATCAATCTGGAGGTTCTTCAGAAAAGTGGAAATAGATCTACCTGAAGACACAGCTACACCACTCTTGAGAATATACCCAAAAGATGGCCCACCATGCTAAAGGGGCACATGTTCCACTATGTTCATAGTGGCCTTATTTGTGATAGCCAGAAGCTGGAAACAACCTAGATGTCCCAGGATAAAAGAATGAATACAGAAAATGTGATTTATTTACACAATGGAATACTACTCAGATATTCAGTTTGAGGACATCCTGACTTTTGCAGGCAAGTGGAGAATATCATCCTGAGTGAGGTAACTCAGATGCTAAAGGACATGCATGATATGTACTCACTAATAAGTAGATATTATAAAAAAATCCGAATACACAAGATGATACAGTCCACAGAATTCAAAAGGGTTAACAAGCTGAAATGCCCAAGTGAGGATGTCTCAGTCCCACTTGGGAGAGAAAAGAAAGCCATCATAAGTAGGGAGGGAGGGACTTGGGAAGGAAATAGGAAGCAGAGTGGAGAGGGTGGAGCTGGGGAGAAGGGAACCTAATCTAGTATTGGGTGAGGGCAAAGGATTAAAGCCCTGAGGACCTGCAGAAAGAATGAAAACAGGCAAGCTCAGGAAATAGGAGGTTGGGAGCCCCCCAAGAGTCTTTTAGTAAAAGACTCCCAGGACTCAAATGGAGAGACCTTTGATGAAATGCTAGATAGTAGGGAGAGGGAACTTATAGAGCCCACCTCCAGCAGGAAGACAGGGCATCAAATGAGGGAGAGGGGGGCCATCCCACTGTCACAACTCTGACCCATAATTGTTCCTGTTTGAAAGAATTACAGGGAAGGAAGTAGATAGGAGCCTGAGGAAAAGAAGGTCCAGTGACAGGCCCAAAGTTGGATCCAGGTAAAGGGTAAGTCCCAAGGCTTAACACTATTACTGAGGCTATGGAGAGATCACAAAAAGGGATCTATTATGATTGCCCCCGAAAGACCCAACAAGCAGCTGAGAGAATAGGATGCAGATATTTGCACTCAACCAATGGACAGAAGCAGCTGGCCCCTGTTGTTGAATTAGGGAAAACTGAAAGAAGCTGAGGAGAAGGGTTATCCTATAGGAGGACCAGCAGTCTCAATTAATCTGTACCCCCAAGATCTTTCAAGCACTAAACCACCAAACAGACCACATACACCAGCTGATATGAGGCCTCCAACACACATACAGTAGAGGACTTCAGGTTGATGTTCATTCAGAGATGATGCACCTAACCTTCAAGAGACTGGAGGCTCCAGGGAGTTTAGGGGTCAGATGAGGTGGAGGGTTGGGGGCATCCATATGGAGATGGGGTATAGTGGGGAGGATGTGTGGGATGTGGAACAGTTGGAGGGCAGTAGGACAGGGGTGGGGAATGGAATATGGAGTTTAAAATTGAATTACAAATAAAATTAAATAAAAAATAAATTTTCCTCTTATCTTTGAAAATACTGTTAGTTGTTAAAACTTAATTTCATGAAATTATCAAAGTAGTAATAAAGATAGTTGTATTAAAAGTACTAATTAAAAAGATAATCTTAAAAATATACCACCATATTATCTTTGTACTATATAAAAATTCTTCAGAGCAGATTCTGTGTATCCCTCAGGTAGCAGACACTTTTACTAACACTAATGCTTAGCTATCATAAACCAAAGCAGCCAGACTCCACACTGAAAACAGTTAATTTCAATGTAGTATTAACAGAAGTAACAAATCAGTAGTCATTGATGAATTCAAACCTGTAAAATAGCCAGAGTTATCTAAAACCATTTTCCAAAGAAATAATAATACAGCAAATATTATATATTGTACCTCTTAAAGTAAATAATTTTAATAAAATTCTATAAATGTACACTTGCTAAATTAAAGAGATCTAACTAAAGAGATTTGTCCATAGATGGGTTCAGTAAGTCTTAATTTTGTAGCAGCATGTTTTTAATGAATATGGGTCTTATGATTTTCACATTTGGTTTGAAATAATAGATTCATGCTATGAACCAAATTTTCAGAGGAAGGAAAAATGAAAGATACATGCACACAGAGATGAGCTATGTATTTTTAAAGTAAACATATAAACATATCTAATGTTCATTGAATGTGCAAGGAAGATCAATTCATATTTCATGAGCTATATAATTTATCTAAATAATTTAGATAAGTAATGCAAGCAATCTTCATTTCCTTAGACAAACAGAATAAACAAATGCTTAAAATAAATAGCTTGCTGTTCTTAGAGCCTGACTGCTATATACCTCAAATAGCTTCTTACAAACAACATTTATATATTCCAAGTGCATTAGGTAAAAAATGCATGTTCTATTACAAATAAGGAATTCATACTTAATAAATCCCACTATATAGATTTTTTTCTATTTCCCCCAAAGATGAAACACAATATTTGAAAATCAGTTCTTCTTCTAAGATACAAACACTTACAGCACTTAATTTGCATAAAAACAATAAGTTCAATAAATCCATTTCATGAATAAGAAATAGATAGAAAGCATAAACATGTATAGGTGAAAATATAAAATGTATAAACCTCGTTCTGGTATAGTTGCCCATCTTTCTTATTCCAGCACTGGTGAGGCAGAGGCAGATGGACCTTCGTCAGTGTGAGACAAGCCTGGTCACATAGCAAGTTCTAGAACAATCAGGATTACTTAGTGAAATATTGTCTTAAAAAACATCAATCTCATTACTGTAAATGAAAACTTCTTAAGAAAATTATTTCCACTTAACCCAAAATAAAATAGTAAGACAAGAATCTAGTAGGATTTTTTAAATGACAGTTCATTTTAAAATATAAATGAGAGTTTATTTAAACTAAAACAGAATTTTCTGTAAGTTATTTACTATGTTCTACATTTTCAGACATCATTTTATGTATTCTTGAATACTAAAGATATAGAAACTCAACAGTAATTACACTTATTTCCAAATGTAATGTTGTTATCCAAAGCCAGTAATGACACATCATGATTACCAAACTCCAAAGGTTTCCAATCCAAACTCGTGTTAAGGTTTAGGTAAACCAATACTTATGGAAAAGCATAATATTTGATATTTGCATAATTTTTGTTGGATAATATTTGTATAAAATTGATATAATATTTGACAGATAAATATGTGCTCTAATATTAAATCAGTCTTATCTGTAACATCTAATTTATATTCCAATGTTAGAATTATATGAAAGGATAACTTAATTAGCCTTAATTATCAAGGAAAGCCTGATCTCCCAGCCATTTGGATACCTGCCCAGTGGACTGCTGAACTCAGGTGACTAACCCCGGTTGTGGGATCATCTCAGAATGTCATCTGTTTTGAGTTCTGCCTGGCCTTTTCTATTCCCTGTGCTCAGTTTGTTAAAATATTTCTGTTACTTTTGTGCATTTATGGTCATAGTAGATAAAACTCGGAAGTAACTTTCATCTCCCCTGGTAAAAAACACATTTCCCCTTTTCACTTCTATGCAACTTTCTAGAAGTTCCCTGAGACATTCCATATGTGTTCAGACAGCTCCAATTCTCCAGCAGCCCTAACTCATCCTCAGGCTGGCATGCCTAACAGCCCTCTCACCTCTGATGGTTGACTTAGCTGCCAATTGTTTCAGTCAGCATTCTTAGTAGTAAGTTATAAAAACAAAAGTTGGCTATTTCAGTGTAACATAATGGGAAATTTTTCAGAGTTTAATACATTTGTGGAAGACAAGAAGGTATTTTGTTCTAGGATTGAGAAAAAAGATGTAGCAAGTTAGTCAAAGATTATACAATAAGCTTCTAAATTGCTGTGGGGAAGTAATAATTCTAAAATATGAACTTTCTCATTATATCTTAAGTTGTAATGTCAGGTATAGTCATAGCAAAAAGGGATGGGAATAACCAACCAGTAAATACTATCCACCATTTTTTTTTATAAATTTCTGCACTTATAAGATAATGTTTATGATAGTAATATGAAGGAACAGAAAAATTAAATTTATTACTGTCATCATCATCATTATTATTATTATTGTTACTATCTGTTGGAATTTTTATCAAAGTGTTACTATCCCCTGATTTGAAATAGGAACAAGAATCCTCTATAGTAAAGCCATGCAGCATGATGACACTGTAATCTCTCACATGGCTAAGCTATTCTGAGCTCTGTAAAGCTACAGGTAAAGTTCCCATAGCCAATAGAGAGAGAGAGGGAAGAAGTAAGTTATAGATATCGTGTTACTTTTAAAGACACACACACACACTCAGAGAGCAATCAAAAATTTAAGTAAAAACTTATTATTCTAGAAATATTTAAGAAAATATTATTAAATGTAAATAATAACCAAATAGCTGCAAATGAGAATGCAACAAGCTTCTATGCTCAAGGAATTGAATTTACATACATTAAAAAAAGCCAAACTGCTTAGAGCTAAAAGAATATTCTTGTGCAAGAATAGGCTGCTGTGTAAGTTAGCACATCATTGCTAGGGGCTGTTAAATAATTGACAACAGAATTTTGAAATATGAAAATAATAAAACCTAACAACTTATTACTCTAGGATCCTATCAGCAAATAATCACAGGTATACCAACGCAGTCATACATATATTACAGAATTCTTAATAAAATTCAAGCATATGAAACTATGCCAAAAATTGGAACACTATGTACTATTAAAAGCCATATCATAGATTGAATTAATGTTCTCAATTTATTAGAGCAATGTTCTATAACTTGTGGATTAAATGATTAATGTTGTAGCTGTTAGTGTGGTAAAACTCGTAATCTGAACAAAATAGAAATTACCACAGCCGAACCAGATTGAAACTATATTTCCTGATAGTTGAGGAGTCCAGAAACCCCTAGATTAAGTGCTGCTGCTAGAGTGAGTATCCTATGAAGGTCTTGAGGGGAGGATCACACAAGTGTCTTCTAGAGACTGTTGCTTTCATCCTCCTGGTCGCTCCTCCCTCCAGGCTTCTGTTTTCCACACTACCTACTCTTCCATCATCTCGGATTCTCAGCTATCTCTCTCCTTGCTAACACTATGTGCTACCCTTGGTGTCTCTATATAATTCTTCATCCACTTCATGCTGTCACCACTTAGAGCTTTGAGTAAGAAGACATTTGCATGTATGGATGTTGTACATCTAAGTTTAGTTATAAGAAACCTCGCATTCGGAAGCATAGCTTTTGGTCTGAGACTCGTAGCCTTAGTTCAAAAGTGCTTTTCTAGAAATCAATTCACCTTAGCGTCCCTGTGAGAAAAATCACATACAAGTTACAAACCACCAGGGGGAGAAAAGGGGTGTAACTGAAGAAATTTGGGAGACAGTATAATCTTTTAAAAATGGCACACGAGGTAAAAAAATACCTTACATAACACAAAAAGTTCTATGCAACACTGCACTCAGATAACAATTCCAAAGGCAATTACATAGCTTCTGGTTACATGGAGCACTTTGCAAATGGTATTCTTACTCTTCTCTTCTAGAAGAGAAATTTGAGGATGCTTTCTATAAAGAACCTCCCCAATGCCCCTGTCCTTTATTCCGATATTATAGAAGAACTATCACAGAGACAGGCAAATTTGTGTTTCTTTATCTTTCAATGCGGAGGTTAGATTTCTTGCTAGTGTGTCATTTTCAAAGCTTCTGCAAGAAGCTTAACAGTAAGGCTTTTAGCATGTTTTAGAAAACAGCTTTTCTGTGAAAATCTATATGGAGTTTGGTAGTGTGTATTTTGCTTTGGAAAAGAAGCATTTACTCTCAAACATTTGCTAAAAAGAAGTCAATAATTTATATTTGTTGGAGTTTTGCTCTGTTTACTCATTATGAACATTGTGTATTTTCTCTTGAAGAAGACAAGCAATTAGGACAGATATTCCGTGCAGTCTGCAACCTAAAACTGCACTTGAGAACCCCATCACGATGCTGCTGATCTGATTAAGAAGTAAAGCGGCACAGTTGCATTATCCAGTTCACTTGGAAAAGGAAAGCAACGGACTTGATCAAAAACAGCCTCCCTGTAACAGCATTGTCAGGCAAGGCCACTTTTGGGATTCTAAACAAAAATATGAATGACAATTACCGTTTCCCAGAATTGTTAAATGGGTATCTAATAATGGGAATCAGATCTTCCTTCCATTTCCTCTCTTTCAGAACTGGAGAATTCAATAAAGGTATCAGTAATTTTGAATGCAAACAGACCCGGCTTCCTGCTACCACCTGCCTAAGTTAATTCAGCAAACCATATGCATGAACCGAGAAGCACTGCTTTCTTCTTACCCCTTCCTCTGGAAAATGTTTGAAGGTATGATTTTTTGTTTGTGTTTTGTTTTGTTTTGTTTTGTTTTGTTTTGTTTTGTTTTGTTTTGTTTTGTTTTTCAAGACAGGGTTTTTCTGTGTAGCCCTGGATGTCCTGGAACTCACTCTGTAGAACAGGGTGGCCTCGAACTCAGAAATACAACTGCCTCTGCCTCCCAAGTGCTGGGATAAAAGGTGTGCGCCACCACGCCCGGCTTGAAGGTATGATTTTTAAATAACACAATTATTATAGCACAAAATAAATCCAATACTTCTTGGCTATTTAAAAACGAATTTGACAGTAAAGAGAAAAATCTGCTAATAAGTAGAACATTTGTCCACATTCTGTATCACATGTCTTTTATATGCTAACCAGCCCATGTTCTGATCAATGGACAAAACACATGAGCAATGTCCCATTTTTATTATAATCTCCTACTAATATTAGAAACAAATAACTCAATAAAGGTTGTGGCTTTGAAGATGGTCTTAGAGTCTTAGCTTCCCTTTCAGTAAGATGAGAAGTAACTGCAGGATTTAAGGCACAGTGTTGTAGAAGTGTTCATATGTGACCTTGTTTTGAGAATAGCCAATTGGATAACCAATAGTATAGTTATGCAGACAAACTGAAACTGCAATAAGGTCTGACCTAACAGATAAAGGGTATATCCTGAATAAGATGCCCTGTTTTTAACATTCCCTGAAGACAAACAAAAACACAATTTCTATTGAATCAGAGGATTGGTATGAGATAGATGTGTGGAGACTGACTACAGTGTTTGTTCTAGATGCCTGGGAAGTGAAAATTTTCTAAAATAAAACCACGAGAAGAAGAACACATTATTTAAAGAGCAGAGAAAGGAAGCATGAAGAGAATATGGCTAGCAGGCATCTCTAACCAGTAGCTTATAACCACATAAATATTTTGGGCCAGGATAGCTTTCAGTGTTGCTCAGAACAGTTGGGAATGACGGCAGTATATTACAGTTTTGAAAGTGAGATGCATACAGTTCAGTACTAAAGAGTGAATTTCAGTTGACAATTATGACTGCAAACACGAAGTTCAAAGACATGAATAAAGCCAAATATGTGTGTATGTAGTTTATGCTTATATGTACAATACAGATATATACATACACAGAAAGTTTGATCCTATGCATTGATGGTGTTTTGTATAATAAGAATGAATGAAAATCATCAGTTAAAAATATAGAGAGAAAAACATATGAGTAACAATTGAGAACTGGAACACTTCAGTACAGAGACATTGAGACAACTAAAAGAAATCCTGGGGTGAGGGGCAGGAAGAACGTTGGGTAGTTGATAAATGAGGTGGGGCAAAATACATATATATACATATATACATATATATACACATATATACATACACACACACACATATATATTCCAAATTTATATAATATATGAATCATCTTTGGTGTGATGAATACAATATATTACTTATGAAATTATTCTATATTTTAGCAGTTTAACTTATTTGTAAAATAGGCCATGTTTTATAATATATGACCTATAGCACATCTGTATATTTAATATATTTTAGCATATATTTCACATTAGACAAGATGCACAGAACTGAAGACTGACTGTGATGCTATCTTGTGTCTGTTACAAGCCCTCCCTCTAGTGGAACTGCTTTTTATGCACCATCTGGCTGGGAGAGCTTGTGTTTCCTGCCCTGTTGAAGCTCCCTACCACATCATCCTCTTATCACTCAGAAAAGTAGAGAAAACAGAGACAAGATGGATATACACTATTAGTTCTGGTAGAGCTGCTTGATCCACGTTTTCAGAGGAAAGTTATAGGTTTTTCTACCCTGAAGATCTCTATCTGAATCAAGCCTAACCTCCAGCCTATGCCACAGTGATCCAGGTGCAGAAAACTTATCTGACAAGCTCAAGATTAGCTAGAAAAGGCTGTTTCCACTTTGATCTTCCATCATTTCTCAAAAGAAGAAACTAATCACTCTTGGATTATTATGTTGAAAATGGTTTTCTCTTTCTGCCTACTGTACTCTGCTTGGAAGATGATATGATTACCCATTGTCTCTCTTTTCATTGTGTAGTTTTTGAGTGTCTGGGAAAGCTAGTGATAGAAAACATTCACAGCAATTGTTGTGGACAGAGTGTGCAGAGCTGTTATACCCAAGAAGAAGAAGACTATAATAAAAGAGGACATGGAAGTAATGGTCACCAGACTATTGACCTTAAGGAAGTCTTAGATGTAACCGAGCCCCTTTCAGGATTCACTGATAGGATGAGAAATGAATAATTTTCTTCTGCTTTATTTTAATTCCTTCAAATTCTAATAAGATTTTTACTACTTTTGATTATGTCAGGTCATTTGAATAGGTGTATCACTACAAAACTAATCAGAGTATTTCATTTCCCTCGTCAGTCAAACCCCTAACTAGGTCAAAGGGGTTTGCAGAGGCCAAATTTGTCTAAATCAGCAGTCCTCTGGCAATTGGCATGAAAAAAGATTCATGTTTTGCCTTTTGTGAGGATTGCTTGAATGCCTTGAGCTCTTGAAATCCACATTAGTACTCACTGTCATCTCCCCTGCATGTGACGCAGCTCAGCAAAAACAGAGCCAAAACACTAACACAGCTGTGCCCTGGTGGCCCCATTTAACCCACTCTTTCTTGGTAAGCTAGATGAGGGGATTTCCAAGTACACTGTTTTCTCACATGCATAAAAAGAAGTCTATCAGTCTTAAGAGAGGCTCTTGATTATCACACTATCTTGCAACAGGAGCACCAACCAGGCAAACCACCTAATGTACAAATGTAGGTGGAGAAGATGTTTTATGTCAACAAAGATCACTGACTGGATTCATTTCCCCACTGTCTCATTTTTTTTTAAATGTTAAGTAGAAAAAAGAAAAGACTAGTAAAATAAAAATGTTCCTGCAGAATTATGCAATAGTTTCAGGCATGGTTTAACTGAATAGTGAGTGGGAAATTGGAGATCAAATGAGCCCACTTTAGTGAGACAATCTGTACAAAAGGCTTAGTCATTCAGTCTCACCTATGAGGCAATGGAGGCTTCTCTCATCTGTGTGTTCGTGAGGCATTATTTCAAAGAAAGATGCCTTATAAGTAAAAATCAAGGGCAGCCTGGCTTTGTCAGTAAGAAGAGTTTTCACTATTTTTTATACTAGCAAAATAAAATGTCCATCTTTGGTTTTTCAATGTTCATTTAAGACTATTACCTGTGAAGGCAAGTTAGACATCATGAGACAGGGTTTCACCACTTCCCTTGAAAACAAGACTTTTAAGTACTTAGTATTCTAAATATTAGTACATTCTTAAAATGAATTAAACCAGTTGAAATAAATTTAGATAAGTATAAAATTTTTCAAATCTACAATTCAGTAAACACAGTAACTTACTTATACAAAAAGATGCAATTGTTTATACAAATATTAATTTGTGTTTTAATTTGCCTATCCTTGGTATATTTTAAATATTATATCTGAAAATAATAGTTATTTATTATCTTATTTCTATTGATGAAATATTGAAGCAGGCAGAGGTGAAATATCTGGATTAAGGATATTGGGTAGTAAAAAAACTGAATAGGAAAATACTATCCCAATTCTCTCTCCCCAGGGATCAGTGCATTTATTAAAAAACATGCAGGAGATATTTTCTTTGAGGAGGGACATGATACTTTGATACAAATAAATATCTAGGCAGGTGCTTGAATAGTATATAGGTTTAAAAAAATCCATGAAATAAAATTATAAGAAGCATAAGAGATATTAATATATACAGTATTTACAAAATGAATATATAACAATGCTCTTTATAAAGTTATATTTTGTAACCATTTAAACATAAAAAAATGTTATATACTCATAAGTTACCATAAAAATAAGATGGAAACAACTACATCTGGCCACATATGATATTGAGATGATGTGTGATACAGAGCAACCTGCTTCCATAGAGTTCAATAGGAGTAGCAGTATCATAGGCAATATATTTTTAATATAACATTTCCATAATTATTCATAACTTTGTATAATGTAAAGATTTACCATACTAGGGACTTGAGGTCTATTCTGAAATAGTCCCTTGACCTTTAAAGGGTCAAATAACAAATCTTACTATTTCCATGGCGAAAGACAAATTTTGGCCTAGGCCATTCACATTAGTAATATTGCTTTAAAAAGGCACTCGAGAGTTTATAACTGAAGGTAATATACTGCGGTATCATGTTTTATTTATGTACTTGGTTCACAAAAGTGAACCTAAGTATAAACAAAATACAAAAGTCTTAGTCATTCAGTCTTTCCAACAGGAAATACTCTCATCTCTGTGTTAGGCATTAATTTCAAAGAAATAGGTATCATCAAGGAAAACAATGTGGTTTTACCAGTAAGTACCATTTTTCAATATTTTGCATAGTAGCAAAACAAAATTTCTATATTTGACCAAAAACTTGGTAATGAACATAGACAGCTTAAGTGAAAAGACAACTATTTGTCAATTTCTATGACACCAGAAAGTCAGTTATGCATCTGTCTTACTGTAGCCTGTTCTGTGATGAGAGCCTAACAAAGTGTCTATATGCTAAAACCAAGTTCTCAAATGTTGAAGTGCACATCAAATGAATGTTAACCTGTATTGTAATATTATCTTTTCCTTAAATAAATAATATTGGCTTCTCTAACTTTTTCACTCCCTGCTTTCATTTCTTCACTGATTTTAATGTCATGTCCTCAGAAATAATCTCTTATATACAACATAACCTTAAATGTTATCACCTTTCCCAGTTATTAAAATACTTAAAAATAATGGCTACATTTTGTTTGAAAGAATATCTCTAAAGATTTACTCAAGTAGAGCAATTACACTTCAACTGACCTTTAAAAATGTTTTTGTAAAATGAATAGTGAATAAGAGATATCCAACACTGTTTTATAGAAATCTTTACTAACTTAAATTCATTAAGGATTCATATTCATAAATCAACTATACTTCTCATGAATTGCAAAATTGGAAAATATCTACATATATTTAAGAAAATTCAAGGGAAAGATAGATGTAAAATACATTAATGTATATGGAATATTTAGAATAGATATAAATAAATATATACAAAATATTTGAAATATATCCTCCAAGAGAAGCCACCTAAGCAATGTCACTTTCACATTTTAAACATGGACTTTTGTCATTCATGGTGAAAAGATATATATATATATATATATATATATATATATGCATAATGATATATATTGAAAATAAACACTTGTGGCATGTAAGCAATTAAAATTATAAACCACATGTATATGATTCATACATTACTTTCCAACTATAATTAATGTTTATTTAAGATTCACACACCATGGGATTACTGATTATCCTGTGCTATTAGATAACATCTCATTATTAAATTAATGCATGTAGTATTTGACAGCTTTTGTATCCCTTTCAACTTTTATAGTAAGAATAATATGCATATAAATGATACCTCAATATATAAATATATTGAACTTTTAATAAGACTTACAAACTAATCAGATTATACTCTAATCATACTAAGAAAATGTACTCAAAGAAAGGTTAGTCTTAATTAAGTAAAGTCTCATTGACTGAGCTGTTATTGTGAAGATGAATGCTCATAAAGTGCCTAAATGAAACAAGGCAATACCACCAACCAGTACATTTGGTCCAGCATCAACTTGTAAAACGATAACAGATGCCATAACCAGAAGACCTTCCCAGATGATCCATCCTTCCTGGCTTGTGAACTACAATTTACTTTAAACTTCCCTATGTGTTTTCTATTTGGTGAATCTGTGCTTTTCCTTCCTATTATTCCTGATTCACTCCTGATCTCTTAGTATTGTGACAATACTATATTATCACAGTTTACATTTTTTATTACTGCCATTGTAAATTATTAGACTACTTTAAATATATTTTATAAGTATTCACATCAATAAGTGAATATATTTTCTAGTGTCTAACTTCTATTCAAGATACAAATTGTTAACTTAATTAATACTTGAAACCCCAATAACATCACACACATACTTCATGCTTTTTATGCTTGTATAATAGAGACTGAGGAACCCTAAGCGGTTTTCCAGTCCCACACCATCCTTACAGCTTCGCCCTCCCACCTGGAGTCTAGGCTAGGCCAAGTTCCATTCCCCACCCACAGGAACATTCTTGAGTAAAAAATTTTCAGAATGTACTGACTGGTAGTTACCTGCCCCTTTATAAAGTCCCAAGTAGAGCTCAAATGTGTGTCATGCTTACTAGTCAAAATAAAGGTCAGTATGCTTAGCCAATAAGTCTGAACTGTATGGAATCTTGCTGGTGTAACCTATGCCCATAAAAAGTATATAAGCTGCTTATAATAGCCAATGGATTCACCTTCTTAGCAACTCTTCTTGAGGGACTAATTGAAGGTCGACCCCGACCCGCCAGAAAATAAACCTCTTGCTTTTGCATTGGTCTGTGTCTTGGTGACTCACTCTGGGGTATCTGGAAGTAAGTACCACTGGTCGAGGATCAGGGGCCTACAGAGACATTTAACAAAGTTTCTTCACAAATTTGTATACATTTTTTCATCCAGTTTTATTCAGGCCCAGATCTTGTTACTGTTCATTGTTGTATTTAGTTTCATCAATCATAGTCATAGTGATTTTCAAGGTTTCATAAAACAATTATATATACACATACTTATCCTTTAATTTTCTTGTAGTGAGCACAGCTATGACAAAGATAGTTTCTCCATGTAAGAAATATAGTACTGAGTACAATATGGTCTTGGTAGGAATAGAATGGAAGGAATGGTTACTGACCCTGGGAATGGGACAGCATGCATGGGCCTCCAGTAGTGTTGATGGTTGCTGTGGTCATAAGGATTGTTTATATAATAGTGTCTACATTTTCACATCCCTCCTTTATAGAATGTCCTCCCTGTTCATGTTAATGACTCCATGTTAATCAGAGACAGCAAGAGTGCAAAGGTGTCTCAGCAAGGTGGAAAAACTGGGACCTTCAGGGCAGCCCAAAATGTGGGGGAAAGAACTCTAAAAACATGCTTTAAATATATATAAATTCTCAAATATGCAAAAATATAAAAATGCAATATGAATTGTACAAGGAGCTTCACAGATCTAAGGGAACAGAGGCAGCTGCACTTTGAGTCAAAAGATACAAAAACAGGCAGATACAAATGCAGGCAGATTCCTGAGTCCAATGTCAGCCTGTGACAGAGCAAATTTAGGTCCATGCATGGACTGAAAGGTAATTCCAAGGCTGGATCCCCTGCCACCCTCGCCTCCCCCCACAACCGCCAGCTACTTTATTATCTGTACTTCAGCTTGCTGTCTCTTCCTAAGAGTCAAGGGGCTATGGTCATGAAATGCTGATTTGTGGGATGGTCACGAGGCAACCTGAAATAAATAACTGAATTGACATGTAAAATGAAAATTGGGCTTTTGGTCTGCAGGACATGAGCTCTCTGGAGATCTCTGGAGAGTAATCACAGTTCAAGAATTTTTCTAAAAAAGGATTTCTGATTATGTTCTAGAAATCAATGGGGAGTGAACACAACTCTTGTAGAAGTTTTCATAGCTCTTTTAGAATGTTTTCTAATAGTTTCTGACCTTTGTCAGTATCTTTGTCAGGATTTCTATTGCTGTGAAGAGACCCTATAACCAAGTATGACCAACTCTTTTCAAAACAACATTTAATTGGGGCTTGCCTACAGGTTCAAAGGTTCAATACAGTATCATCAAGGTGGGAACATGGCAGTGTCCAGGCAGGCATAATATAAGAGAGACTAAGAGTGCTACATCTTCATTTGAAGGCCACTAGAAGAAGACTGACTCCCATCTGGTTAGGAGGAGAGTCTCACTGCCCATCCCCACTGTCAAAGGCTTCCTCCAACAAGGCTACACATACTCCAACAAGGACAAACCTTCTAATAGTGCCACACCCTGGCCAAGCATTTTCAGACCACCACACCATTAAAGAGGATTGTACTCAGCAGGGAAACTTTCAGGGAGACCAGCCCCAGACCATCAAATAATGGTGGCCAGCATGAATCCTTTGGCTCCAGTCAACCAAGGGTGTCAGTTCTCAATTGGCTCCCTATGTCAGACAACCCCATGAGAGCACAGGATTGGTCGCTACAAGGGATACATGTAATTCCAGGAGTTAGAGATTCTGACTTTCAAAGGAAAAGTAAAAATCTTGTTGAAGCCACCCTCCAAACAGTACAGATTCATGCTGGACAGAGGGTTACACAAATCTTGTTGTTACCATTATGTGTTGAAATTCAATCAGTACAAACTCAGACCAGAGGAGAAAGAAGCTTTCGTCCAAGAAATTGAGTGTTTTTTTGGTGGAAGAAGTAAAGAAAAACAGGACTTTTAAGGAGATAACAATAAATGGAAAAGTTTTCAAAGCTCTTTTGGATACTGGAGCAGATGTCTCTTCCACAGCTGGAAAAAATTGATCTACAAATTGACACACTACATCTACTCCCTTCACACTTTATGGTGTAACTCATGCCTCCAGTGTTGATCAAGGTACAGCCATTACATCAGGAGGAGCAGGAAAATAGAGGAACTTTCCATCCTTTTGGGATACCCTCTCTACTTTTTACACTTGGAGGAAGAGAGTTGCTTAATCAAATCGGAACTTTTCTGCTGACTCCTTCAGGTGTTGTCTTACAGCAGTTGATAAAGATGGGCTTTGATTGTCATAGTGGCTTTGGCAAAAGACAAGAGATATGTTTATGCCCATTGAGCCACAACAAAGAAAAGATAGAGAACGACCTACAGCCGGGCAATCAAAGTGGCACTAGGCACATCTGCCTTTTCTCTTCATGTTCTAGGGAGCTATCTCGAGCAGAATATAGGCTGCCAGCTTGGACCCATGGTTTGACTTCCAGTCATTTATTCCGCTGCTCTCAAACACCCCTTTTCTTCAGAACTCCTCTCCAAGACAAGCTTAGTCCTTGACAAAATATCCATCATCATATTTATCAAGCTGTTGCTTTCATAACTGATTGTGTCTGAAAATAGCTATTAAGAAGGACTTACTTAGAATCCATATGTGTTAAACTGATAACAGACCTCTAAAGATGCTTGAAGCATTTATGATACTGTTCCTTATTACATTTCTATTAAAATACTCAAGCTTACATCAGTTGTGTTTTGACTTCGCAATGGCTTGTTGGAGTTAGAGAACAAAATTTTTTTTCCCATCAGTTTTACATTTCACTTCCAAATCTATTATTGAGCCTTCAAATGATTTCAAGAAGAATCTTGTAATAGGATTTGGGCTCTGAAACTGTGAAGACCTGAACTCATTAAAATGCAAAGAGAGACCTCTATTTCATAGAAGGTGGAGTTACATTGATGAGGCATAAGGAGCCTGGTTTTTCACTCCCATGCAAACTGTATGATTTTTTTTGGTTTTGGTTTGGTTTGGTTTGGTTTTGGTTTGGTTTTTTTGGTTTTTTGGTTTTTTGGTTTTTGGTTTTGTTTTTTTTGTTTTTTGGTTTTTTTTTTTTTTTTTTTTGGTTTTTTTTTTTGGTTTTTTCAAGATAGGGTTTCTCTGTGTAGTCCTGCCTGTCCTAGAATTCACTTTGTAGATGAGGCTGGCCTCGAACTCAGAAATTCGCCTGCCTCTGCCTCCCAAGTGCTGGGATTAAAGGTGTACAATACCATGCCTGGCTACAAATTTCTAAAAATATAATATATAACCTATTATGTGGAAACACATAAAGATACTCATGAAATTAGTAAATTCTAACCATGAAATGCCTTTTAAATATTGAAGGATATGACAGGGTAAAGTGCTCTGAACCGATACTCTCCCTCACCTTTACCTGAAGTAGAAACTGCCAATCTTAGTATCCTCCAACAGAAACCTACAAGACATGTCTGTGCTGTTACCCAATGTCTCTATGCTATTTCAGAAAAAAAAATAGTGTTTCATTTTGTTCAATTTGTTAGGATTTCAAATGGATAAAAACTTTTTAACAAGTTTACAGATGTTTTGTGAATTTTAATCCATTTTTCAGATTTATATGTTACATTTTATTACTTAGGTTAGTTTTATAAGAAGTGATATTCCCTCATTGTTACATATTAATTTTAAACATTCAATGCAGAATGAAAACTACTTTAGACTTTAGACAGTTATGACAAGGAGAAGACAGGGAAAAGGATGAAATAATTAATATGCAATTATCCCCCAATTTAGAATATCAGATAACCTTTACAAATCCCCCTTGGATGTACACAGTGTCTCATGTTTGCAAATAAAATGAGTGTCCAGCATACCACATTGACAGACTCCACTGCATACAGGCCAAGTATATAAACTTCAATCTAAGGCCAAAATGTTCTCCCTGCTAAGCACAGACTCTCATCTGAAAAAATTCTTATGTATGTACAAATCAATCTCCATAGATAAATCCCATAGACGTACTTACTGAATTAGAGGTCTTTAGAGGAGCACAAGCAACAGAATAAATATATATTCAACTGGAATGCTTTAGAGAGGCTGACACGATAAGATCTAGTTCGTTCAGCAATGGTTGCAGAGAATCTGGTAGTTGCTCTGTCCAGGAAGCTGGATGTCTCTCTATTCCTAGCCTGGTACTGAAAACCTAAAGAATCAGTAGCAATCTGATGGTCAGTAGTAGATATTGAATGTCTGAATAGGGTGCTTCTAACATTAGTGAATGAAAACAGCAGCAGGAGGGAGATTCTCTGTTTAAGGATAGCCTGGGTTACGTTTAAATATCCAGACTAGCCTGCATTATTTAGGAAGAGTCTGTTTAAAGGCATATTACATTTTAGACTTTATTTTATTTGTTCTTCACTCAACAGTCCTAATCCTCTAAGAACTATATTGTGCTCATTTAAATGTAAAGAATGGCCTTCATACTTCTCGGCCTTAATTGAAAAGAGCTGCGTGACCATTATTTTCATCTTGATCTTAGGAGGGACTCATCAAGCTTCTTGGATTCTGTCTGCCATTACAGGCTCAGATGTCATATGTCTTTGTCCTAGTTGCCCAGAAAGGAAGGCTTAGAGTATCTGGCAATGTCAGCCTGAGCCGTTTGAGCAAGCCATAAAGAGTAAATCACCAAGCAGCTTGACCTGCTGGATGCTTGCCTCGAAATTCCTGCCCTGACTACCCTCGTCTGTGAGCTGTGATCAGCGCATGTAAACCAAATGACTAGTTTTCTCCAAAAGCTGGTTTTACTCATAGTGCTTATCATAAAACTATAAAGAAGATTTCAAAGTGGCCCTGAACATGGTGAATCTTGATAAGCTAATGAAGTACGTTAAGCCAAACGTATAGTTGGTTTTAAAAAATAATAAAGCATTATGAATAGGGACTGGGTGGAATTCCCATGCATAAACTTTTATAGTTTTATAGCTATGTCATCTTCCTTACAGCATTGTAGATATTAATGAAATAATAATTATATTTTCTTATAGTTTTATGTTTAATCATAACGAAAGTAGTTGAAAATAAAAGATTACATACTTCTTTTTAATATACAGGTATGTAAGCATCTACTACCAGGAAAATGAAACAAGCTGTAAGATTCCCTCTACCCTATTAAATTTAACCTAAAGGCATAAACTCTCCTTTTAGGTAATTTTGCCTGCCAACCTTGGGCACATTCTTAGGATTTCAAATTTCGACCCAGGCCTTAATATTATGAAAATAATTGCAAAGTTGGATTTAGCATGAAGAAAATAAATCTTACAGGTTTGGGATTCTGCCTGAACCTTCTCTAAGGGTTTACAATTTTAAATTCTGTTCCTGAAGGATTTATCTATTTGGTTCTACAATTAAGGTCTCCACTGAAGACATGAGGTATATGATGTTATGACTTCAGAAAGAAGTTAGGACTATTAATTCATTCAGCTGTCTTCCGTACCTCCCTGGTCTCCATGTAGGTTTGGTTTATCTGGTCTGAAACATACACTGGCCATGCTGTCTCTGTAGAGACAGAAGAGGGAATGGTATGAGTCTATACTGATCATTTACTTTTAGTCTCCAAGGAGCTCTGCACAGACATGCTAGCTTTTAACCCACTCCTTTGATTGTTTCCACTATTATTCTTCCTCCCTTCAATGGAGGTAATTTGTATGTCAAAGCAGGCCTTGAGGAAACATGATGAAAGTTACTTCAGACTCAGTCACAACTCCAACTCACTCAAGTTCAATCATTCCTGCCGTACCAGAAATGAATGCACTCGGAATGTGAGTAACAGTGTTCATTGTTCCTCAGTATGCCCTTTGAAGTTCACTGGCAAGGTTTTCAAAGGGATCTCCTTCCAACATCCTAAATCTGAAGAGGCGCTGAAGTCCTTCTGCATGACTGTCTTCTCTTCTTTCCTCTTGCAATCTGTCACTCAAAAGAATGGACTTGGACCACTAGTCATCACCTGGGATTCCTTCACTCTTAATGGTCTCCAGTACTTTAACCTATAGGCTTCATATCTCATTAAGTAATAACTTTCAACCCTTTTTACAGTCATGTCCATAAAATGCATGCCTAAGTGTGTATCAAACTGTATATTGGTGAAATAAGCAATCTTGTTTTTATTTTATGCTTAAACCCATATTATTTCTTTTTACAATTTAGCCTTTTGAAAGTGTTAGTTAGCATCTGCAAACAAATGTGGTTTTGCTTATGTCTTCCACACAAGGGCTGGAATTTCTCCTAATAAAGTAAGGTGGGAAAGTTTATAATTTGGTTAATTAGGAGAAACTGTATGACATAGCATGAGATCTGCATATTATATAAGAAATAAACATATTTTATTACTTTTATTTATTTTACAATCCAGCCATTGCTCCATTCCTAGTTCCCCCTCTCACAGTTTCTTATCCCATTCCTCCTCCCCATGTCTCTAAGAGGATGTTCCCCTACCTTTGCACTCCCTGGGATCTCAAGTCTCTCAAGGGTTTGGCACCACTTCTCCCACTGCTATGTATGTGTCCTCTGCTATATATGTGCCGTGGGCTTCAGACCAGCTACTGATGCTGCCTAGAGATCTCAGTGTCTGAGAATTCGTAGGGATCAAGCTTATTTGAGACTGCTGGTCTTCCTATGGGGATGTCCCTCCTCCACAACTTACTCCAGCCTTTCCCTAATTCAACCACAGGAGTCCAGACTTCAGTCCAATGGTTGGGTGTAAGTATCTGCATTTGACTCAGTCAGCTGCTTCTTGGGCCTCTCAGAGGTCAGCCATGCTAGGCTCCTGTCTGTAAGCACACCAAAGCTTCAGTAATAGTGTCACGCTTTGGAGCCTCCTCTTGAGCTAGATCCCAATTTGAGTCAGTCACTGCAACTCCATTCCCTCAATCTCTTCTCCCTTTTTGTCCCTGCAGTTCTTCTAGACAGGAACAATTCTAGGTCAGAGTTGAATACAAATCATGACACATGATTAGGAGGAGTGACTGTAGGTGTGATGGTAGATACATGTCGTAATAAAACTACTTATTCTGCGCAGTGGTTTCACATGCCTTTAATCCCAGCACTTGGGAGGCAAAGGCAGGTGGATCTCTGAGTTCGAGGCCAGCCTTGTCTGTGGGAATGGATAGAGGCAGTGAAGATTAAGCATATTTTAGAAAAAGCAATGTTTTGTAAGAAACTAATTATTTAACTTTCATAGAAATTGACTGAAGAAAAACAATTGTGAGTCTGCTTTGAGACTCATAATGTTTATCCTGAGTCAGGGACTAAAGGCTTTTACTTCAAGATTCAGAGAGTAAATATTTTGATTTGACCTGTAATGACAATTTTGTTGTAAATTCTCAGCCCTGCCTTTGTTGACCATAGGCAATATAAGCATAAATGACTGTGACCATAATATTAATAATCTATAAAAACTGTAAATAGTTTATCACCTTTGTCTTATATTAAAAATACATCTTGTTTTTTTTAACAAATTTTTCAGGAGAGTTTAAATATTCATACATTTATCCTAATCTACTTTTTTTTCTCACATAACTCTAATCTAATGACAGTATAGTCCCTACTGTGTTTCTGTATATTTTGGTTTGTTTTCATTGCAACCACAGTGCCTTCAATGCAACAATAATTTTTCACTCTGTCTGTTATTAACTGTCTAAACAACTAAAAGAGTAACATGTTGGGTAAACAAACCAATTTTATTCATTTATATAACAGAGAAAACCTTCTACACAAAATTGTACCAGTGTTTCTGATCAAGAGTCACAGAAATATTTACAATATTCTGTGACCTGGAGTGGGTATCTTTTTAATTCATTTGTCTTTATTTTAAATTAATCACAATGTCACAAAAATTTGTAAGAATAATAAAATGCCTACAGCTCATTGACTCTACTCATGTAATGGTGCCATCTTGTCCAGCTAAAAGGCAACATTAAAACTATAACTTGATATTGGAAACATCTATGGAGATCATTTGTTTTTATAGTATAGGATCATCTATGAATTTTCCTCATATACAGACCTCATGTGAACCCAATGATAATCAAGATATGAGTAGGTATTTTCGGTTTTTGGATTGTTTTTTTTTATTTTTTTTAGGTTTTTCAAGGCATGGTTTCTCTGTGTAGTCCTGGCTGTCCTGGAACTCACTCAGTAGACAAGGCTGGCCTCGAACTCAGAGATCCACCTGCCTTTGCCTCCCAAGTGCTGGGATTAAAGGCATGTGAAACCACTGCGCAGAATAAGTAGTTTTATTACGACATGTATCTACCATCACACCTACAGTCACTCCTCCTAATCATGTGTCATGATTTTTATTCCATCTTGATTTTGAGACTTCTATAGAACCACGATAATACAGCACATACTTTTTCCAAAATGGTTTCCTTGGTAAGTGGATCATTTAGATCCATTTTGGGGTTTTTTGGTAAGCTAATAGCTCATTTTATTTTTTTAATAAGAGATCATTTTACGTAACATTGGTTTAATCACTGGCCTGTAAAACATATTTTTATTAGTAATAAAAAGGAGATGTATACGAACATATTGATTTTGATGAATAGAAATATAGCATATTCTGAGTAAAAAAAAATTTTCCACCTCTGAGTGATATCATGTTTTAAAGAAAATTTCCAAATTGTTCCCATTAATGGCTAAATAAATCCTTTGGTAATCTGTAAGAGATTCAGTTTTTTCTCATTCTAATTGACATTTTCTCTTATAATTATTTCATATTGTAGCAGTGTGAATGGGTACATTACATAATAGTAGCATGGGCTATCTTTCATGTACAAAGTGATTAACAATGCTGACTATCAGCATAGAGGTATTAAGAGATGCATAATGTAATATAATTGTTCTTATTTTGGTATATTTCTAACTTTGGACTAGAAATCATGGGACCTGATCTAGAATATTGATAAAGATAATATTGAGGTAGTTAATAGTCCTGAATTTCAGGGGAAAAATTTTTTTTGAACAAAGAGCTATTAGTGATGCCTACTCAATTAGTGGTTAAATAATATAAAGTAGAAAGTACACTACTTTATGTTATTTTATTAATATTTTTATTACATATTTTCCACAATTACATTTCCAATGCTGTCCCAAAAGTCCTGCATACCCTCCCCCCACTTTCCTACACACCCATTCCCATTTTTTTTTCCTTTGGCCCTAGCGTTCCCCTGTACTGGGACATATAAAGTTTGCATGTCCAATGGGCCTCTCTTTCCAGTGATGGCCAACTAGGCCATCTTTTCATACATATGCAGCTATAGTCAAGAGTTCCTGGGTACTGGTTAGTTCAGAATGTTGTTCCACCTATAGGGTTTCAGATCCCTTTAGCTCCTTGGGAACTTTCTCTAGCTCCTCCATTGGGAGCCCTGTGATCCATCCAATAGCTGACTGTGAGCATCCACTTCTGTGTTTGCTAGGCCCCAGCATTGTCTCACAAGAGACAGCTATATCTGGGTCCTTTCAGCAAAATCTTGCTAGTGTATGCAATGGTGTCAGCTTTAGGAAGCTGATTCTGGGGTGTATCCCTGGATATGGCAGTCTCTATATGGTCCATTCCTTCTTCACAGCTCCAAACTTTGTCTCTGTAACTTTTTCCATGGGTGTTTTGTTCCCAATTCTAAGATGGGGCACAGTGTCCACACTTTGATCTTCATTCTTCTTGAGTTTCAAGTGTTTAGCAAATTGTATCTTATATCATGGGTATCCAAGTTTGGGGCTAATATCCACTTATCAGTGAGTATATATTGTGTGAGTTCCTTTGTGATTGTGTTACATCACTCAGGATGATGCCCTCCAGGTCCATCCATTTGCCTAGGAATTTCATAAATTCATTCTTTTTAATAGCTGAGTAGTACTCCATTGTGTAAATGTACCACATATTCTGTATCCATTCCTCTTTTGAGGGTCATCTGGGTTCTTTCCAGTTTCTGGCTATTATAAATAAGGCTGCTATGAACATAGTGGAGCATGTGTCCTTCTTACCAGTTGGGACATCTTCTAGATATATGCCCAGAAGAGGTATTGCTGGATCCTCCAGTAGTACTATGTCCAATTTTCTAAGGAACCGCAAGACTGATTTCCAGAGTGGTTATACAAGTTTGCAATCCTAGCAACAATGGAGGAGTGTTCCTCTTTCTACACATCCTTGCCAGCATCTGCTGTCACCTGAAATTTTGATCTTAGACACTCTGACTGGTGTGAGGTGGAATCTTGGGGTTGTTTTGATTTGCATTTCCCTGATGATTAAGGATGTTGAACATTTTTTCAAGTGCTTCCCTACCATTTGGTATTCCTCATGTGAGAATTCTTTGTTCAGTTCTGAGCCCCATTTTTTAATGGGGTTATTTGATTTTCTGGAGTCCACCTTCTTGAGTTCTTTATATATATTGGATATTAGTCCCCTATCTGATTTATGATACATAAAGATCCTTTCCCAATCTGTTGGTGGTCTTTTTGTCTTTTTTTTTTTTCAGTCAAAACATTTTATTAAAAACATCAGATAGACATATGTGTGTGTATTTATATATATATATATATATATATATATATATATATATATATATATTATATAATGCATATGAAAAATAATGGAAAGAATTTTTTTACATGTAAAACTATTTTTTATTACATCTTTTCCTCAATTCCATTTCCAATGCTATCCCAAAAGTCCCCCATACCCTCCACCCTACTTCCCTACCCACCCTTTCCCACTTTTTTTTGGCCCTGGCGTTCCCCCGTACTGGGGCATATAAAGTTTACATGTCCAATGGGCCTCTCTTTCCAGTGATGGCCGACTAGGCCATCTTTTGATACATATGCAGCTAGAGTCAAGAGCTCCGGGGTACTGGTTAGTTCATAATGTTTTTCAACCCATAGGGTTGCGGATCCCTTCAACTCCTTCAGTATTTTCTCCAGCTCCTCCATTGGGGGCCCTGTGATCCATTCACTAGCTTACTGTGAGTATCCACTTCTGTGTTTGCCAGGCCCCGGCATAGTCTCACAAGAGACAGCTATATCTGGGTCCTTTCAGCAAAATCTTCCTAGTGAATGCAATGGTGTCAGCGTTTTGATGCTGATCATGGGATGGATCTCTGGATATGGCAGTCTCTAGATGGTCCATCCTTTCGTCACAGCTCCAAACGTTGTCTCTGTAACTCCTTCCTTGGGTGTTCTGTTCCCAATTCTAAGAAGGGGCATAGTGTCCACACTTCAGTCTTCATTCTTCTTGAGTTTCATGTGTTTAGCAAACTGTATCTTATATCTTGGGTATCCTAAGTTTGGGCTAACATCCACTTATCAGTGAGTACATATTGTGTGAGTTCCTTTGTGATTGTGTTACATCACTCAGGATGATGCCCTCCAGGTCCATCCATTTGCCTAGGAATTTCATAAATTCATTCTTTTTAATAGCTGAGTAGTACTCCATTGTGTAAATGTACCACATATTCTGTATCCATTCCTCTTTTGAGGGTCATCTGGGTTCTTTCCAGTTTCTGGCTATTATAAATAAGGCTGCTATGAACATAGTGGAGCATGTGTCCTTCTTACCAGTTGGGACATCTTCTAGATATATGCCCAGAAGAGGTATTGCTGGATCCTCCAGTAGTACTATGTCCAATTTTCTAAGGAACCGCAAGACTGATTTCCAGAGTGGTTATACAAGTTTGCAATCCTAGCAACAATGGAGGAGTGTTCCTCTTTCTACACATCCTTGCCAGCATCTGCTGTCACCTGAAATTTTGATCTTAGACACTCTGACTGGTGTGAGGTGGAATCTTGGGGTTGTTTTGATTTGCATTTCCCTGATGATTAAGGATGTTGAACATTTTTTCAAGTGCTTCTCTACCATTTGGTATTCCTCATGTGAGAATTCTTTGTTCAGTTCTGAGCCCCATTTTTTAATGGGGTTATTTGATTTTCTGGAGTCCACCTTCTTGAGTTCTTTATATATATTGGATATTAGTCCCCTATCTGATTTATGATACATAAAGATCCTTTCCCAATCTGTTGGTGGTCTTTTTGTCTTTTTTTTTTTCAGTCAAAACATTTTATTAAAAACATCAGATAGACATATGTGTGTGTATTTATATATATATATATATATATATATATATATATATTATATAATGCATATGAAAAATAATGGAAAGAATTTTTTTACATGTAAAACTATTTTTTATTACATCTTTTCCTCAATTCCATTTCCAATGCTATCCCAAAAGTCCCCCATACCCTCCACCCTACTTCCCTACCCACCCTTTCCCACTTTTTTTTGGCCCTGGCGTTCCCCCGTACTGGGGCATATAAAGTTTACATGTCCAATGGGCCTCTCTTTCCAGTGATGGCCGACTAGGCCATCTTTTGATACATATGCAGCTAGAGTCAAGAGCTCCGGGGTACTGGTTAGTTCATAATGTTTTTCAACCCATAGGGTTGCGGATCCCTTCAACTCCTTCAGTATTTTCTCCAGCTCCTCCATTGGGGGCCCTGTGATCCATTCACTAGCTTACTGTGAGTATCCACTTCTGTGTTTGCCAGGCCACGGCATAGTCTCACAAGAGACAGCTATATCTGGGTCCTTTCAGCAAAATCTTCCTAGTGAATGCAATGGTGTCAGCGTTTTGATGCTGATCATGGGATGGATCTCTGGATATGGCAGTCTCTAGATGGTCCATCCTTTCGTCACAGCTCCAAACGTTGTCTCTGTAACTCCTTCCTTGGGTGTTCTGTTCCCAATTCTAAGAAGGGGCATAGTGTCCACACTTCAGTCTTCATTCTTCTTGAGTTTCATGTGTTTAGCAAACTGTATCTTATATCTTGGGTATCCTAAGTTTGGGCTAACATCCACTTATCAGTGAGTACATATTGTGTGAGTTCCTTTGTGATTGTGTTACCTCACTCAGGATGATGCCCTCCAGGTCCATCCATTTGGCTAGGAATTTCATAAATTCATTCTTTTTAATAGCTGAGTAGTACTCCATTGTGTAAATGTACCACATTTTCTCTATCCATTCCTCTGTTGAGGGGCATCTGGGTTCTTTCCAGCTTCTGGCTATTAAAAATAAGGCTGCTAAGAACATAATGGAGCATGTGTCCTTCTTACAAGTTGGGACATCTTCTGGATATATGCCCAGGAGAGGTATTGCTGGATCCTCCGGTAGTACTATGTCTAATTTTCTAAGGAACCGCCAGACTGATTTCCAGAGTGGTTGTACAAGCTTGCAATCCCAGCAACAATGGAGGAGTGTTCCTCTTTCTCCACATCCTCGCCAGCATCTGCTGTCACCTGAATTTTTGATCTTAGCCATTCTGACTGGTGTGAGGTGGAATCTCATGGTTTTTTTGACTTGCATTTCCCTGATGATTAAGGATGTTGAACATTTTTTCAGGTGCTTCCCTGCCGTTCAGTATTCCTCAGGTGATAATTCTTTGTACATTTCTGAGCCCCATTTTTAATGGGGTTATTTGCTTTTCTGGAGTCTACCTTCTAGAGTTCTTTATATATATTGGATATTAGTCCCCTATCTGATTTATGATAGGTAAAGATCCTTTCACAATCTATTGGTGGTCTTTTTGTCTTATTGACGGTGTCTTTTGCTTTGAAGAAGCTTTGTAGTTTCATGAGGTCCCATTTGTCAATTCTTGATCTTAGAGCACAAGCCATTGCTGTTCTATTCAGGAATCTTTTCCCTGTGCCCATATCTTCAAGGCTTTTCCCCACTTTCTCCTCTTTAAGTTTCAGTGTCTCTGTTTTTATGTGAAGTTTCTTGATCCACTTAGATTTGACCTTAGTACAAGGAGATAGGAATGGATCAGTTCGCATTCTTCTACATGATAACAACCATTTGTGCCAGCACCATTTGTTGAAAATGCTGTCTTTCTTCCACTGGATGGTTTTAGCTCCTTTGTCAAAGATCAAGTGACCATAGGTGTGTGGGTTCATTTCTGGGTCTTCAATTCTATTCCATTGGTCTACTTGTCTGTCACTATACCAGTACCATGCAGTTTTTATCACAATTGTTCTGTATTAGAGCTTTAGGTCAGGCATGGTGATTCCACCAGAGGTTCTTTTATCCTTGAGAAGAGTTTTTGCTATCCTAGGTTTTTTGTTATTCCAGAAGAATTTACAGATTTTTCTTTCTAATTCATTGAAGAATTGAGTTGGAATTTTGATGGGGATTGCATTTAATCTGTAGATTGCTTTTGGTAAGATAGCCATTTTTACAATGTTGATCCTGGCAATCCATGAGCATTTGAGATCTTTCCATCTTCTGAGATCTTCTTTAATTTCTTTCTTCAGAGACTTGAAGATCTTATCCTACAGATCTTTCACTTCCTTAGTTAGAGTCACACCAAGATATTTTATATTATTTGTGACTATTGAGAAGGGTGTTATTTCCCTAATTTCTTTCTCAGCCTGTTTATTCTTTGTGTAGAGAAAGGCCATTGATTTGTTTGAGTTAATTTTATATCCAGCTACTTCACCTAAGCTGTTTATCAGGTTTAGGAGTTCTCTGGTGGAATTTCTGGTCACTTATATATACTATCATATCATCTGCAAAAAGTGATATTTTGACTTCATCTTTTCCAGTTTGTATCCCCTTGATCTCCTTTTGTTGTCGAATTGCTCTGGCTAGGACTTCAAGTACAATGTTGAATAGGTATGGGGAGAGTGGACAGCTTTGTCTAGTCCCTGATTTAATGGGATTGCTTCAAGCTTCTCACCATTTATTTTTATGTTGGCTACAGTTTTGCTGTAGATTGCTTTTATTATGTTTAGGTAAGGGCCTGGAATTCCTGCTCTTTTCAAGACTTTTATCATGAAGGGATGTTGGATCTTGTAGAATGCTTTTTCCACATCTAACGAGATGATCATTTGGTTTTTGTCTTTGAGTTTGTTTATATAATGGATTATATTGATGGATTTCCATATATTAAACCATCCCTGCATCCCTGGAATAAAACCTACTTGGTTAGGATGGATGATTGCTTTAATGTGTTCTTGGATTCGGTTAGCAAGAATTTTTTTGAGGATTTTTGCATCCATATTCATAAGGGAAATTGGTCTGAAGTTCTCTATCTTTGTTGGATCTTTCTGTGGTTTAGGTATCAGAGTAACTGTGGCTTCATAGAATGAGTTGGGTAGAGTTCCTTCTACTTCTATTTTGTGGAATAATTTGTGCAGAACTGGAATTAGATCTTCTTTGAAGGTCTGGTAGAACTCTACACTAAACCCATCTGGTCCTGGGCTTTTTTTGGTTGGGAGACTATTAATGACTGCTTCTATTTCTTTAGGGAATATGAGACTGTTTAAATCGTTAACTTGATCCTGATTTAACTTTGGTACTTGGTATCTGTCTAGAAAATTGTCCATTTCATCCACGTTTTCCAGTTTTGTTGAGTATATCCATTGTAGAAGGATCTGATGGTGTTTTGGATTTCTTCAGGATCTGTTGTTATGTCTCCCTTTTCATTTCTGATTTTGTTAATTAGGATGTTGCCCCTGTGCCCTCTAGTGTGTCTAGCTAAAGGTTTATCTATCTTGTTGATTTGCTCAAATAACCAACTCCTCGTTTGGTTAATTCTTTGAATAGTTCTTCTTGTTTCCACTTGGTTGATTTCACCCCTGAGTTTGATTATTTCCTGCTGTCTACTCCTCTTGGGTGGATTTTCTTCCTTTTTTTCTAGGGCTTTTAGATGTGCTGTCAGGCTGCTAGTGTGTGCACTCTCCAGTTTCTTTTTGGAGGCACTCAGAACTATGAGTTTCCCTCTTAGAAATGCTTTCATTGTGTCCCATAGGTTTGGGTATGTTTTGGCTTCATTTTCATTAAACTCTAAAAAGTCTTTAATTTCTTTCTTTATTCCTTCCTTGACCAAGATATCATTGAGAAGTGTGTTGTTCAGTTTCCACATGAATGTTGGCTTTCTATTATTTATTTTGTTATTGAAGATCAGCCTAAGTCCATGGTGGTCTGATAGGATGCATGGGACAATTTCAATATTTTTGTATCTGTTGAGGCCTGTTTTGTGACCAATTATATGTTCAGTTTTGGAGAACGTCCCGTGAGGTGCTGAGAAGGTATATCCTTTTGTTTTAGGATAAAATGTTCTGTAGATATCTGTTAAGTCCATTTGTTTCATAACTTCTGTTATTTTCACTGTGTCCCTGTTTAGTTTCTGTTTCCATGATCTGTCCATTGATGAAAGTGGTGTGTTGAACTCTCCCACTATTATTGTGTGAAGTGCTATGTGTGCTTTGAGCTTTATTAAAGTGTCTTTAATGAATGTGGCTGCCCTTGCATTTGGAGCATAGATATTCAGAATTGATAGTTCCTCTTGGAGGATTTTACATTTGATGAGTATGAAGTGTCCCTCCTTGTCTTTTTTGATAAATTGGGTTGGAAGTCGTTATTAGAATGGCTACTCCATCTTGTTTCTTCAGACCATTTGCTTGGAAAATTGTTTTCCAGCCTTTCACTTTGAGGTAGTGTCTGTCTTTTTCCCTGAGATGGGTTTCCTGTAAGCAGGAGAATGTTGGGTCCTGTTTCTGTAGCCAGTCTGTTTAGTCTATGTCTTTTTATTGGGTAATTGAGTCCATTGATATTAAGAGATACTAAGGAAAAGTAATTGCTGCTTCCTTTTATTTTTGTTGTTAGAGTTGGCATTCTGTTCTTGTGGCTCTCTTCTTTTTGGTTTGTTGAGGAATTACTTTCTTGCTTTTTCTAGGGGGTGATTTCCGTCCTTGTATTGGTTTTTTTCTGTTATTATCCTTTGAAGGGCTGGATTTATGGAGAGATAATGTGTGAATTTGGTTTTGTCGTGGAATACTTTGGTTTCTCCATCTACGGTAATTGAGAGTTTGGCCGGGTATAGTAGTCTGGGCTGGCATTTGTGTTCTCTTAGTGTCTGTATAACATCTGTGCAGGCTCTTCTGGCTTTCATAGTCTCTGGTGAAAAGTCTGGTGTAATTCTGATAGGCCTGCCTTTATATGTTACTTGACCTTACTGCTTTTAATATTCTATCTTTATTTAGTGCATTTGTTGTTCTGATTATTATGTGTCAGGAGGAATTTCTTCTCTGGTCCAATCTATTTGGAGTTCTGAAGGTTTCTTGTATGTTCATGGGCATCTCTTTCTTTAGGTTTGGGAAGTTTTCTTCTAAAATTTTGCTGACGATATTTGCTGGCCCTTTAAGTTGAAAAATCTTCATTCTCATCAACTCCTATTATTCGTAAGTTTGGTCTTCTTATTGTGTCCTGTATTTCCTGGATGTTTTGAGTTAGGATCCTTTTGTATTTTGTAATTTCTTTGATTGTTGTGCTGATGTTCTCTGTGGAATCTTCTGCACCTGAGATTCTCTCTTCCATCTCTTGTATGCTGTTGCTGATGCTCACATCTATGGTTCCAGATTTCTTTCCTAGGGTTTCTATCTCCAGCGTTGCCTCACTTTGGGTTTTCTTTATTGTGTCTACTTCCCTTTTTAGGTCTAATATAGTTTTGTTCATTTCCATCACCTGTTTGGATATGTTTTCCTGTTTTTCTTTAAGGACCTCTACCTGTTTGGTTGTGTTTTCCTGTTTTTCTTTAAGGGCTTGTAACTCTTTAGCAGTGTTCTCCTGTATTTCTTTAAGTGAGTTATTAAAGTCCTTCTTGATGTCCTCTACCATCATCATTAGATATGCTTTTAAATCCGGGTCTAGGTTTTCGGTTGTGTTGGGGTGCCCAGGACTAGGTGGGGTGGGAGTGCTGCGTTCTGATGATGGTGAGTGGTCTTGATTTCTGTTAGTAGGATTCTTGCGTTTGCCTTTCACCATCTGGTAATCTCTGGGGCTGTGCAGAATACACTTGGCGGGGTCCAGGAACCAAGATATCTGCTGCTGATGCTCAGGCAAAGTGTTCCCGGGCCCGTCGGATCCCTAACCTCTGGCCAGAATAGTGGCCAGCTGTCAGGGGCCCGAAAAGGGGGCTGCCTTAGAAGCTCTGTGGCTCCCCCCATCCCAGAAGCTTTTAGCTTCTTTATTCCGTACTCTCACCTGTGTAGAATACACTTGGCGGGGTCTCGGAACCAAGATGTCTGCTCACTACTTTATTTTAATATAGGTAAAACTTGGTTCCAAAAAGTTTCACATAGAGGCATACAACAATTTTATACCAGCTAGCGACTGATTAAGTGGATAACTAAGTGCAATTATTTTGAAGTTTTACTTGTTCTTTGTACACAATAATATGTCTTGATTTTAGTAATCTAAAATTACTTCCAAATTGCCTATATTCAAAACTAAGATAATATACAATGAAGATGTATCCGCAGAATATCACTATAGAGGCCTCTCTCTCTCTCTCTCTCTCTCATACACACACACAAGCACATACACACTCATGCTCACATCACACACCTACACCTATAGCTTACTATGGTTTCACTATAAGATACTAGACTAAATCATAGATTAAAACTAAAAATAATGAACTTACATAGGCATTCTCATGTTGACAAAATGCATGTCCATTCTCTCCACTTGGATAAGGAGGTTGTCTATCATAACATTTGCTATGAAATTTTATAAGGCTAAAACTAATCATAATTTTTGTTTGGAGTTGTATTTTTATTTGACAGAATTTAAAGGATAGGATAATTTAGCATTTATAACATTTCCCAGTTGTCTTTAAATAATTTTTTATTATTTTTTTACACTCCATATTTTATTCCTCCCACCCTGTCCATCCTCAGACCGTTCCACATCCCATACCTCCTCCCCAACCTCCTGTCTCCACGTGGATGTCCCCATACCCTACACCACCTGACCTCGAAACTCCCTGGGGCCTCCAATCTCTTGAGGGTTAGGTGCATTATCTCTGAATGAACACAGACCCGGAAGTTCTCTACTGTATGTGTGTTGGGGACCTCATATCAGCTGGTGTATGCTATCTGTTTGTTGATCCAGTGTTTTAGAGATCTCAGGGGCCTAGATTAATTGAGACTGCTGGTCCTCCTACAGGATAGCCCATCTCCTCAGCTTCTTTCAGCCTTCCCTAATTCAACAACAGAGGTCAGCTGCTTCTGTCTATTGATTGGATGGAAATATCTGCAGCTGCTTCTGTCTATTGACTGGATGGAAATATCTGCATCTGACTCTTTCACCTGCTTCCAGAGTGTGGTCATGCTTGGTCCTTTTTTTTTTTTTTTTTTTTTTTTTTTTTTTAATCTGGCAAACCAAGATTAGCCATATATGAATGTTATTTTTTTTATTTATTTATGAGGTATTTTTCATTTACATTTACAATGCTATCCCAAAAGTCCTCCATACCCTTCCCCCCCACTCCCCTACCCACCCACTCCCACTTCTTGGCCCTGGCATTCCCCTGTACTCGGGCATATAAAGTTTGTGAGACCAAGGGTCCTCTCTTCTCCATGATGGCCTAGTAGTCCATCTTCTGCTACATACGCAGCTAGAGACACGAGCTCTGGGGGGTACTGGTTAGTTCATATTGTTGGTCCACCTATAGGGTTGCAGACCCCTTTAGCTCCTTGAGTACTTTCTCTAGCTCCTCCATGGGGGGCCCTGTGTATATCCAATAGCTGACTGTGAGCATCCACTTCTGTGTTTGCTAGGCCCCAGCACAGCCTCACAACAGACAACTATATCTGGGTCCTTTCAGCAAAATCTTGCTAGTGTATGCAATGGTGTCAGCGTTTGGAGGAAATATTTCTGACTAGAACAGCAATGGTTTGTGCTGTAAGATCAAGAATCGACAACTGGGAACCTCATAAAATTGCAAAGCTTCTGTAAGGCAAAAGACACCATCAATAAGACAAAAAGGCCACCAACAGATTGGGAAAGGAACTTTACCTATCCTAAATCAGATAGGGAACTAATATCCAATATATATAAAGAACTCAAGAAGGTGGATTCCAGAAAATCAAATAACCCCATTAAAAAATGGGGATCAGGGCTAAACAAAAATTCTCAGCTGAGGAATACCGAATGGCTGGACATAGTACTACCAGAGGATCCTGCAATACCTCTCCTGGGCATATATCCAGAAGATGTTCCAACTGGTAAGAAGGACACATGCTCCACTATGTTCATAACAGCCTTATTTATAATAGCCCGAAGCTGGAAAGAACCCAGATGCCTCTCAACAGAGGAATGGATACAGAAAATGTGGTACATTTACACAATGTAGTACTACTCAGCTATTAAAAAGAATGAATTTGTGAAATTCCTAGATAAATGGTTGGACCTGGAGGGCATCATTCTGAGTGAGGTAACCCAATCACAAAAGAACTCAGATGATATGTACTCACTGATAAGTGGATATTAGCCCAGAAACTTAGAATACCCAAGATATAAGATACACATGAAAATCAAGAAGAACGAAGACCAAAGTGTGGACACTTTGCCCCTTCTTAGAATTGGGAACAAAACACCCATGGAAGGAGTTACAGAGACAAAATTTGGAGCTGAGACGAAAGGATGGACTATATAGAGACTGCCATACCCGGGGATCCATCCCATAATCAGCCTCCAAACGCTGACACCATTTCATATGCTAGGTCCCTTTTTGTGAGCATTTCATAACCTCAGTATTAGTGTCAGACCTTGGGACCTCCCCTTGAGCTGGATCCATGTCACTTTGGGCCTGCCACTGGATCTTCTTTTCCTTAGGCTCTGCCCCACTTCCATTCCTGTAATTCTTTCAAACAGAAACAATTATGGGTCAGAGCTGTGACATTGCAATGACCTTCCTCTCCCTTATTTGATGCCCTGTCTTCCTGCCAGAGGTGGGCTCTGTAAGTTCACTCTCCCTATTACCTGGCATTTCATCTTAGGTCCCTCGCTTTGAGTCCTAAGTGTCTTTCACGTCCCAGGTCTCTGGTGCATTCTGGAGGGCACCCACACAACCAGCTATCTCCTGAGGTTGCCTGTTTCCATTCTTTCTGCTAATCCTCAGAGCTTCAGTCCCTTTTCCTTGCCCAATACGAGATCAGGTTCCCCTGTCCTCCCTCCTCCCACATCTACTTTTCCTCCCAGTTACCTCCCTCCCTCCCCACTTATAATTGCTTTCTTCTCCCTCCCAAGTGGGACTTTAACTTGTTGACCTTTTTGAGTTCTGTGAACTATATCTTGGGTATTCTGTACTTATTTGTTTGGCTAACAGCCACTTATTAGTGAGTACATATCATGCATGTCCTTTTGCATATGAGTTACCTCACTCAGGATGATATTTTCTAGTTCCATCCATTTGCCTGCAAAAGTCAGGATATTCTCATCTCTCAAGAAAGAAATTGAAGATCCCAAAAAATGGAGCGATCTCCCATGCTCATGAATTGGCAGAATTAACATAGAAAAAATGGCCATCCTACCAATGCGATCCCTGTCAAAATTCCAACACAATTCTTCAAAGACATGAAAAGAGTAATCCTCAAATTCATCTAGAAAAGCAAAACGCCCAGAATAGCGAAAATAATTCTCAACAATAAAAGCACAGCTAGGGGAATCACCATCCCTGACCTCAAGCTTTAATACAGAGCAATGGTGATAAAAACTGCATGATATTGGTACAGAGACAGACAAGTTGATCAATGGAATAGAATTGAAGACCCAGAAATAAAACCACACACTTACAGACACTTGATTTTGACAAAGAAGCCAAAAATATACAATGGAAAAAAGAAAGCACCTTCAATAAATGATCTAACTGGATGTCTTTACGTAGAAAAATGAAAATAGACCCATATTTGGCACTTGTATAAAGATCAAGTCCACGTTTATCAAAGACCTCAACATAAAATCAGATACACTGAATCTAATAGAAGAGAAAGTGAGAAAGAGCTTTGAACTCACTGGCACAGAGGGAAATTTGCTAAACAGAACTCCAATGGATCATGCTCTTATATCAAGAATTGATAAATGGGACCTCATGAAACTGGAAAGCTTCTACAAGGCAAAGGGCATAGTCAATAAGACAAATCAGCAACCTACAGATTAGGGGAAAAAATCTTCACTAACCCCACATCCTGTAGAGGACTAATACCCAAAATATATAAAGAATTCAAGAAGCTAATCACCCAAAAAAACAAACAACCCTATCAAAAAATGGGGTATATAATTAAACTGAGATTTCACAAGTGAAGAATCTCAAATGGTTGAGAAGAAATGTTCAAAGTCCTAAGTGATCAGAGAAATGCAAATCAAAACGACCCTGGATTCAACCTTACACCAATCAGAATGGCTAAGATCAAAGCCTCAGGTGACAACACATGTTGGAGAGGATTTGGAGAAAGATGAACACTCCTTCAGTGCTGGTGGAATTACAAACTGGTATAATGACTCTGGAAATCAATCTGGAGGTTCCTCAAAAAATTGTAAATAGATCTACCTGAAGACCCAGCAATACCACTCTTGGGAAAAGATGCCCCACTATGCCACAGGGGCACGTGTTCCACTGTCTTCATGGTGGCTTTATTTGTGATAACTAGAAACTAGAAGCAACCCAGATGACCCATGACAGAAGAATGGATACAGAAAATGTGGTTCATTTACATGGAATACTACCCAGCTACTAAGAATGAGAACATTTCCCAATTTTTAATCACATTGTTCTTCAGTGATTTATTTAACTAAACTATTTTTCTGACACTAAAGAAATACAAATATAATGTATTGTCCTTCCAATTCCTGAAAAATCAATTTATAAATTTATTTTTATTAAAAATGGAGTTGGACATATATAAGCATGCATTCTACTGGTTCATCTTTTGTGAACATCTGGTGGCATTTAACACACTGATAATACTTAGCCTCTGTTACAATAATTTTCCCATGTCAAAAAAGCTTGTCTCACATATAATTATGTTCTACAAATAGTTAAAGCTGCAGCAAAACTCTAGGCCCCATTTCTTGTGAATCCTTCTTTATTAAAATTTTGAATATTATGAAAACATAAAATATCAGATATTCCCTTTATTTTATTCTAATATTAACTATATTATAGAAAATCTAATAAATACTTGCCTGTTCATTCTTTCATGTATTATAGCTTATATTTATTTCATATACAAACAAGAAACATTCAGTTATGTAAGTATCAGGTATAAAATAGATCACTATCAATATCATGTCTAAAACAATTCAATATATGGTGTGTAGGAGATTTAACTAGACTAATGTAGATTTTATTTCCTGTCTGTGTCATTAGATTTTAATATTTCAGAACAAGTAATGATGCTGTTGAGTAAGGCACTGATCTATTCTGTAGTTAATTGTGAAGGCTTCTTGCTAATCGAAATTTGTCAGGATCAATTGTATTGGCTATTCCTTGTTGTCAACTTAACACACACACAAACACACACACACACACACACACACACACACACACACACATATCAACAATCCAGACAGAATTGGAGGGCACATCTCTGATCCAGATCTTGAGCCTGGGAGATACAAGATTCTGACCTGTATCTTGGCATGGAGATCTTGGGACACAGTGGCCTCAAAAAGTTTAAACCCAGTCAATGTAGTACACACATTTATTCCAAGGAGACTGAGGTAAGAAGATCTCTGAGTTCAAGGTCAGCCTGAACAAAGCAGGTCCCAGATCCAGGCTTGGTGGTACACACCTTTAATCTGGGCCACACCTTCTGCTGGAGGTCTACATAGGGACATTGTAAGAAGGAAGCATCACTCAATTTTGACTGCTTGTACTTACTTGCCATCTTTTTTTACTTCTACAGAAGACCAGCTCAAACAATTAGCCTCTTGGGTCTGAGCATCTACTAGATTCTTGGACTTCCTGTCCACAGCTGTCCACTGTTGGGTTAGTTGGACTACAGACTTTAAGTCATCACAGTAAATTTCCTTAATACATAGAGACATTCCATAAGTTCTGTTGAAAGAGGAAAATTACTGACCACCAGAACTTCTCACCCCAGAGTACATTCTGAACTCTCACACCAGAGTCAGACCCCCTCTCAAATGAAAACTGTTCCGGGGACATTTCTGAGATAAGGGTTTCCTGGAACGAACCCAGTCCTACCCCTCCCAACTAAGGACTGTGCCAGGGACATTTTTGAGATAAGGGTGTGAGTAAAAACCTCAGTTCTAATGAATCAAGTACATGACCAAAGTGTGGGACGCAGTTGCAAAAGCACTTTGGAAAAACCCTTGGCTGAATCACTTAGTGACGTAAAACCTGTATTTTCCCTGCCCTGCTCCCCCCTTACCTCCTACCTATAAAAGCTGGTGAAAAGTTTGGGCTAATTGCCGAATCTCCTCTGCACCTGCTGCATGAGATCCGGCCCCAGATATCTGGTATATGTGCTTTCTGTTTGCTTTCTTGTCGTTGCTATATTAAATCTTACTCCCAATACATCTTAAGTACCGGTCTCAGTGTCTTCTTGGGTGCGTGGCTGACCCGAGGCTTGAGTAAGTGCCTCCCTTTGGGAGTTTTGAAGTCTTTCACTGTGACTCTAAAGAACCCTAATATATCAATGTAGAATGGAGAGGGGAAGCAAGAATTCCATGACAGAGGAACTATGGCTATCCTTAATTTAGAAAAGTCAGAATGGTTGAGACCAAAATATCTGGACATTTATGCTATGCCTTGATTAGTTACTGGCTAAGAATTATTATGGAGAACATACTGGCTTTGAAGAGACCACTCGACAGGTGATGCAATCCTTCAAAGACTTATGGCCATTAGCTATAATAGTCCCTGCAGCACTAACATTCCTTCTTTTGGAAAAAATTAATGACACATCAAATATTTCATCAGTCCATACCTTGTTCAGCCTATTTTCTTTTGCTAAAACAAAGTACCGGGAGATAAATTATATACAACAGGATATTATTTGGCTTAAGGTGTTAAAGATTTGGTAGTTCACAATAGAAGAGCCTCATCTGCTACATACAATCTTACTGTAACATAAAATAATAAATGGCCAAAGGTCCTCGGCCAGACACCAGCTAGAGCTGCAAGGTTGAGGTCCTGCAATGAAGACATGGTGGCAGTGAAAATAAAGATACTGACCACCTCTTAACTTTTAAGCAGGTGGCCTTGTATATCTCAAGCCATCTGTATTTATACAGTCATAATCCTGTTTGCCTGAGCAGTGACATCATTGGTTATTTTAATAAAAGGAATCATAGTATCAGCATTGTAGAAGCTCCATCATTACAAAACAAAAACAAATGAAAACAAAAACCAAGGGTTTCCCTTCCTCTTTCCTGCCTCCTGCTGGAGCAATCACCCCCGAACCTTATTTTGCACTACAGGGCACAAATTCACCAAGCCAAAAATAAATGTCTAGGCAGGCATGTCCTATAGACATGAGCACATACCCAGCTGGTAGCAGATCCATTTTCCACAGTTATACAAGGTGGGATACAGATTAAATATTTGTGGGTACAAATCCAGTCATCAAATACCACCCCTCTGTCATAATGCTTTTTTAATTGCAGACATAGTTGTGTTCATTATACCAAACAACCTTTTCTGATATGTACCTGATACCATCTTTCCAAGACCAATCTTTAAATCTTTATTGATCAGACATAGATTTGCTATTTTGAGTGTCTTATGATTAGACATAATTTCCTAGTTTTAAGTCTCTGTTGATATGTTCTCCTTAGAATAATAATATAAGCAAGACCCACTGCTCTCCACAACTGGCACAGACTTATTCAGTGTGGCTGTGGCTATTGCTATAAATACAAGCTTAATGTCCCAAAAAATACAGGATTAATGGTCACATCTGGAGGATCAAAAAAGGCAGAAAGATGAGAGGAGAGTTTTATACCTCAAAGGAATATTGAGAAAAGACAGAATCATCCACAGAGCATTCAAGCTACATGATCCTGGCACAGTGAAACTATATTTGCTCTGAGTATAGACAGCAAAAGCAAAAACAAGGAGAGCTTGTAGAAAAAATGATCTCAGTAATAAGCATATAGACCCCAAAATTTACCACAGGCCCTTGCCAGTTTGGAAGGGGTTTCCATGGGCCTTGTCACAGTAGAGTTGCATCAGCGAAGCATTCGTATGCTGTTCCTAGAGATGCTACATGGCCATTGCCAGTTCACAAAGATTTCTATGCCCAATTTAGGTTCAACCTCTTGTTCAGAGTCTCATAAATTGCAATCACAGTGCTGGTTAGGGTTCATTGTCATTTGAAAGCACAACTGAAGAGGAAACTGTTTCCAAGCTGCTAATGGCTATAACCAATTGCTTACCATTATGTGTTGTGTGGATTTTACTGAGGGAATATGAAAAAGTATCTAGCTTGCACCAGTAGGGCACTGGCAGCAGCATAAAGGGAGACTCTTTTCAAGTCCAGCCTCATGAATAAAGGATTTATTGGTACTACTTAAAGAAACCTAGGTATCAGTCAGTCCTATCTCATAACCAAATACCCCACCCTAGTAGGGGAGATACTGCACAAATTCTGCATTACTGGAGTTTCTGAAACAATCTCAGCCATCAACTGAAAACAAAACTTCCCCTGTAATGGTAACTGTTTATAATTTATAAGGTTGGTTGGCCTCATGGTTCTTGTCACTTTTCTATCACTAGCTGTGGTTTCTTTTCTTCCTTCCAGGATGAAGTCCAGTATATATGAAATACTCTACACCCTCCTCTGGCTTTTTCAAATGTATATCCTTCATCTACCCATTTCATTATATTCTTTAAACATTGGAGCAGGTGATGACAATGTTTTATTATTTTCATAAACTACGAGCAGATCATTAAGCTACTATGCCACATCTTTCCCTTATTCTAAGCGTTTTGACTATGAGTTTCTGAAGTACCCTCAAATGCTGTACAAAATTAGGTTTTCTCCAGGACCAGGTTTCACAAAACAATAATCTACTAGGGTTATTTTTGAAACTACAAACACATACAAACTGTTTTGATATGTCCATGATCCATTTAGCAAACAGTAGCATCCCAGCTCTGGCCTGTGACCTCCCCAAGGTGCTAATCTTTGCTATGCTTACAGTATCAAACAAAATTCTTTCTCATGAGAGCTGATAGGAAAGAGGCTCTCATGTCAGATAAAACTTGATTGCATCTACCTGTAACCACATCAAAGTGTCTTAAAAAATGTAGTCTCACAATCTTGTTATAGCATGGAAATAATAACAATGACAATAACCTTACGATGTATGTAGGTCTCAATAGTCTATCTGGCTATAAGTTTGTAGAAATGCTATAAACCATCAGCACTGGGATTTTCAATCAACTATATTAGAGATTATGAAGTGACTTTTTTTCTGTTGAGAGTCAGGTGTTTTGTAGCGTTTAAAGCACATTTATTCTTTACATTATGTGAGCTTCGACATTGTTCTTCCTCTGAGATTATTAGATCAGTGCTGTTACCACTGTCAACTTCTAAAAACAAAGTCACTCATCACTGATTTGCATGGAAATTCTTGTAAGATTATAGCAATGTTCTCAAGTGTTTTATGCAGGATGCATATCATAAAAATGTAGCATGGGAATATTGACTGTTTTACCTACATTACCAACCCTATGTTGGTTGTTCTATGCACAGATTCCAAGGAAACTCATTATATAGGCTTTCATGGTCCTTCATGTACAGAAAGCCTGCATTTGTATAAAGGCATGTACATTCTGACATTCACTCATTGGGCTATGAAATGCCACATAGAAATCTATGAAGGAGTCTCATTTTTGTTTAATTCTAATATATATTGACTTCCATGTCTGTTAACATCACAATACAAAACCCAGAATTTGCTAGATTTCTTGTTTGCCATTGAGCTTTCTAAACATCCAGACTTCTTAATATAGCACAATTATCAATATAGATTTACGATATGCAAAACCTTATGAAATACTGCTTCATATACTGCTCTTAATTCTTTCCATTAGCCTTTTCCTTCCTCCCTTTTCTCAAACCTCGTGTTGTCAATGTTCCTTTTCATCACTGCAGCAACCCACACCTAACTGCTGCCCCTACTTGGACAGTTGATATACCAGGCATTGCCAGAAAATAATTGGTTTTCTTTACAGTACTTTGTATGTGTTGATGATTGAGTCAATTACTGCAGAAGTTTCAATGACTTGAAAGGATCCAAATCCCAGAAGAATTTACAGGAATCACAAATTCTTTTTTAATATGAAAACCACCAACACAGGGTTTAATTCTGTACTGCTCCAGAGGGAGGCTTTTCCAAGAGAACTTCAGTCCAATCCTTTATGGGATAAGCTGTCTTGACCATTGCTGAAGTGGAACCAGTGATAGACTCCACTGTTGTTTTATATACAATAAAAACTTTTTTTTTCAAAAGGCGCATTCTGATATTCTAGCCATTTCCATGCTCATACTCATCTATAGGATGGAACCCAGGTCCCTCAGTGGAGGAGCTAGAGAAAGTACCCAAGGAGCTGAAGGGGGTCTGCAACTCTATAGGCCGAACAACAATATGAACTAACCAGTACCCCGGAGCTCATGTCTCTAGTTGCATGAGCTCATGTCTCTAGCTGTCTCTAGTCGGCCATCATTGGAGAGGCCCCTTGGTCTTGCAAATTTTATATGCCCCAGTACAGGGGAATGCCAGGGCCAAGAAGTGGGAGTGGGTGGGTAGGGGAGCGGGGGGGGCGGGGTATAGGGAACTTTGGGGATAACATTTAAAATGTAAATAAAGAAAATATCTAATAAAAATTAAGAAAAAAGAAAATATTTCCATGATTTCTACCAGTACTCTATTGAAACTATTTGCTTAGAGGTAGGGGGTGTCATAGCCCTGGCTAAAGCCTTCTGATCTGTTGGTGATTTCTAGCATAGAGGAACATAGATCTACTGGAGCACATAGCTAATTATTCTATCCTGCAAATATCTAGGGCTGCTCAAAGCTCTTTTTTCTTTTTTTTTTTTTTTTTTTTTTTCTTTTTGGTTTTTTTTTCGAGACAGGGTTTCTCTGTGTAGCCCTGGCTGTCCTGGCACTCACTTTGTAGACCAGGCTGGCCTCGAACTCAGAAATGTGCCTGCCTCTGCCTCCCGAGTGCTGGGATTAAAGGCGTGCACCACCATGCCCGGCTTCAAAGCTCTTTTTAACTCTTCTATCAAAATCTCAAGAAGTACCTCTTTTTTATTGATTTATGCAAAGATATGAAAATATGGAAAACAGAAATATAACAATATGCTGACAGAGACTCAAGAACACATACAGTTGATTTATAGTTATAGAAATAGTCCTTTTTAGGATATTCATTAACCATATCTAGTACCATATATGTACTGACTATATATCTGACCATGATTCCTCCTGACAATTTCATAGATGTTTTTGGCCCTTTTACCTTATATGTTTTTAGTCTTTTCTCTAAATATATAAGACATTTAGATGTTAGCATTGTATAGCTACACAGTGGGCAGGATAAGAAAGCCAAGCCTTGAACATGCATTCTCAAATATGTCATGTTTATAGGTGAATCAAACTTCATCTTGGGATCCATTAGCTAAGAATATTCAATGAAGGGGGCATTTATCAATGCCCAGTACAGGCTGAAAATATCCTACTATAGCAATTAGTGGTTCTGTCAGAAAAGTGGTATGAACACAATAGCATGGATGGGAATGGGATTTGGCCATTAGCTTTTGTAACTCTCTACAACCCATAGGCATTCCTCAAAATCCTTGTGGCTCCTTTGCAGGCTTCTGAGAGCCAGGTGCTTAAAAACTTTCAAATGGGTAAATATTCTCCACTATTTATTATTTCTTGATGTTTCTGAAATTTGTATTAGCAAGGACTTCAAGCACCCCTTGTTGTATGTCCAGTTCTATCAATAATTCCTGTCTTTTTTCTATTGTCTTATATTACCTGATATTACCATGGGCCTTCATTTATAAGAATCATGGGTCCCTTAGTCTCGTAGCCAGTCCACTAAAGAGTAATTTTCCTTATACTCTCCCATATTCTATAGTACTTTTTCTAAAAAATGGATGAACAATTAGGCTATACAGTTCTGCAACTTACATGTTATTCAGATTGATTTTATCCAACAATGAACTGCACAGTGACAAAAGTCAGGGCATAAGAGGCTTTATATTTTCTTGTTTATTTTTTTACAAATACAAGAAGTTCAGACATGAAATATTTTTTGTTTGTTTTTTTTTTTTTTTTTTTTTCGAGACAGAGTTTCTCTGTAATAGCCCTGGCTGTCCTGGAACTCACTTTGAAGACCAGGCTGGCCTCGAACTCAGAAATCCGCCTGCCTCTGCCTCCCAAGTGCTGGGATTAAAGGCGTGCGCCACCACGCCTGGCCGAAATATTTTTTTATACTTCCTTTTTCTTCATTTTATATATATATATATATATATATATATATATATATATATATATATATATATATATTAGATTAGATTTACCCTTCTACTAAATTAAAAATCTCTCCTGAAACGGTATCTTCTATCATTTGTGATTTAGTCCCTGCTAACTGTTTGACTTTTCACATGGATTCCAAAGATTTAGGTGGCAGGAAAACCTCTTTAGCACTGATCTAATTTATACTCTCTTTTTCTATAGCTCACAAGCTTTAAGGAATTGCAGGCCAACACCTCTGTCTCATCTTCCCATGTGTCCACTTATCAAATCTCAGGTTAGTGAAGCAGATAGAACCAACATATTTTTCCATCATAGTTTTTCCTATGAGGCTATAACTGTCCTCAGTCTGTAGGAAATAGATACTGACTGAAGTCTTCAGGTTTGCAGGCTGTTGACTGGACTATCCTTGTTGGTGATAGTTTCAAAGGGGCTCTGGCAGCTCCTTGATAGCTGAATTCTGCAATGTAGCTATTCCTTCATCTAACACACAAGAATCTAGAAATTCAGTCTGCAAAAGCAGTGTCTTACTGCAATGTAATCTGAGTGACATTTTGTCACTTTGTCACACAATTTAAAATAATCAAAAAGGTTATCCCATCACCTTTGTCATATTCTATTTGTAAAAGAACAAGAGAAAACCCTCAGATTTGAGGGGAAGGTATTGTGAAATTCATAAAGCATAGTACCTATAAATCACTGTGAGGGTCAAAGGTCTGAAAATGTGTATGGAAAACTGATACACATGCCAATCCCACCATATTTAAGTATCCTTCATTCTATATCCTCATTGTTTAAACCAATCTGTACTATACTTACATCGCCAGTTTACTTAAATGGAAGTCTTACAGAACCTCAGAGTACAACCAAATGGACGTGGGAAAGGCAATATACCAGAACTTATCCATGAAATTTATGGTTGGTAACCTGAAAGAAACATAATCGTTTCTTTCTTTACTTGACGGATTCTCATATCATCTTTTTAAAATTTAACAATGTATAATATCCTACTAGAACCAATAAAAACACTATTGGGATGGTTTTGTGATGCAGATTACTTTAAAAATTGTTCTAAAATGGCTTGTTTTTCCACAGACCACTTAGCAATATGAGTTCAAAGATCACTAGTTGAATAGCTCATAAAAGGTCCATTATGTCATTTTATATGCATCTCACTGCCAAGCACTCCGGACCATAATAAGAAATTAAATAGTTCAAAAGAAGATAAAGTTATGAAAGTTAAGTGGCAAGACAATGCAATGCTCTGATGATAAAGAAGTTATTCCAACAGTTTATAAAAAGTTGACAGCTCTTTTCTTCATGGCATTAGTATGGCTCTGTCTTATTGCCACAATAGTATGCTGTATAGCTTACCAAAATAGATTTTCCTACCAATAGTTTAAAAATCTTTCATTATTCCCTTTCAAATTACCACTCCAATTTCATTGTCATTTTTTGATGAGAATAACCCTTCAATGCCAGCTTATAATAATTAAAACGAACAAAAAAGACTGGTAGTTTGGTTCAGCAGTTCAGGTCATTTGCATGTACATCCATGGGATTTGGGGTTTAGATCACAGCACCAAGTTCGATGTCTGTAAATCCAATTCAGGAGGATCTGTTTCCCTCTTCTACAAGGACAGAAACATGCATCAACAATTGTGCACACACGGACATTTAAACCAATAAATCTTTAAAAAATGAAAACATTATTTTTATCCACTTTTGTAAGCCTTTCTTTGTTTATAAACTTTCCTCAGCTTTGGAATTCTTCATGAAAAACTTATAGACTATGTGACAAATTTGAATGTATTTCTCCCATTTGAAAAACTAGGACCATAAATTTAAAGGTATAGGAAAAGGAAAAGTCCATTTTTGTTTCTTCAACATGAAAAGTAACCGGCTTGTTAATTACAAGTTTCATTGCATGTGGGACCATGAAAGGCAGCTTTTTTTTTTTTTTTTTTTTTTTTTGGTTCGGGATAGGTTTAAACGCCAGAAACCTAGCAACAGTTCCTGAAAGGGATGGAAGGCCCTTTTGCCATGCCCCTAGACACCAGACTCCTGACACAAGGCTCCAGCTCTCTATAATTTTGTGGCCATCAGTCAGTCTCATAGGGCAAAGCCCCAAGCTCCTGGTATTCTGTCTGAACTCCACCTCCACAGTTACCTGGCAATAGCCAGGTACGCCTGGACCGCTATAAAAGGGGCTGTTTGTCCCCTCTTCCCTCTCTTATTCTTTCACTCTTGCCTCTCACTTTCTTTCCTTCTTGCTCCCCCTCTCTCAGCACGCCCTTCCCCCTCTCTCCAAGTGGCCATGGCTGGCCTCTACTTCCCTACTCTCTCCCTCTCTCTGCCTTTCTACAATAAACACCTTAAAACCATGGACTGCCTATTCTCATCGGGATCCACCATGTTGGAGCAATGGAGCAGGTCTTCCTTTAAAGAGCCACAGATAATCTCCTGCAGGAGGCCTCTCTGTATTCCTAGACATGGTAACCAGCAAGGACGCCATCCGCCCTAACAAACCAAGGATTCTCATCCCCATGGAACCCAGCTGGAGCTCTCTCCTCCCTGTTTTCTGCTCCAGTTGTGGGCCAGAGCCAGCCCCATGAGCTCCCCCCCTCCCCAACTCTCCTCTAAGCGGCATCCAGTAGCATCTGCAGTGTCCAAAAGCTAGAACCTGCAGTCCCTGCCCTCCAAGCAGGCCAGGAAACCCAGAGTCAACACCACCGGCAGTTCCGCAGAGACCTCAGACTGTGCTTCCCCACTGCTGGAGCAGGGAGGGTCCTGTAGTTTCTTACAGCCCAACACCACGGTCTTTTTTCGTTTTTTATTGGATATTTTAGGTATTTACATTTCAAATGTTATCCCCTCTCCTGGTTTCTCTTCCAGAACCCTCCCATCCCATCTCCCCTCCCCTTGCTTCTATGAGGGTGCTCCCTCTCCCACCTACCCACTCCCACCTCACCTTCCTAGCCTTCCCCTACACTGGGCAATTGGGCCTTCACAGGACCAAGGGCCCAGCCACTGTAGACAATGACTGAATGTAAGACTGGAAATAAGCTAGCATACCAATAAGTTCTATTCCTCTGTAGTTTCAATTCTCTGGATTGACATCTTGAGCCCTTGACCACCTGGATTCCCTGAAAATCTGTAAATCTTCTAAAAAATATGTGATTATTTAAAAAATTCTGTGTGTGTGTGTGGTGTGTATAGTTATAGTTGTTATAGTTATAGTTGTTATAGTTATAGTTGTTATAGTTATAGTTGTTATAGTTATAGTTATTATAGTTATAGTTGTGATAGTTATAGTTGTTATAGTTATAGTTGTTATAGTTATAGTTGTTATAGTTATAGTTGTTATAGTTATAGTTGTTATAGTTATAGTTGTTATAGTTATAGTTGTTATAGTTGTTATAGTTATAGTTATACTTGTTATAGTTATAGTTGTTATAGTTATAGTTGTTATAGTTATAGTTATACTTGTTATAGTTATAGTTGTTATAGTTATAGTTATAGTTGTTATAGTTATAGTTATAGTTATAGTTATAGTTATAGTTATAGTTATAGTTATAGTTATAGTTATAGTTATAGTTATAGTTATAGTTATAGTTATAGTCTGTAAGCTTAAATAAACCCTAAGCCCTTTACTACTCAAGTTACGTTTGGTCATCCTGTTTAACACAGCAAGAGAAATCAAACTGGAACAGAAGTTTGTTCCCAAAGAGTCAGATGTTGTTATGATAGGTCTGTTCATGTTGCTTTCCATGTTCATATGAAGACCATGGAAAAAGCCATTGAATACTTAGAACTTAAAAGATTTTTCTATAACATCTTGGAAATTGAGAATACTTTGAGAAATACAGACAGTGAACTTCTGATTTGTTAAGTTTAAGAGGGAAAGAAAGACTATATGAGGGTTGTTTTTGTGAGTTTTGATAATTTTATATACTAAGAACTATATAAATGACCACCATTAAACACATTGTTTTTCCATCTTCTGTGGAAAGCAAATGTTTATTTGTGGATAATAGGTACTGTTTTTATGAATGTTGAGCCAGTAGGTAACAGATTATGATAACTTCAACAACTGTTGTCCAGTTTATTTTACTTTAATTGTGGAATATCAATAGAATTTATATTACAACTTTCTTGGAAATTGTGCATTAATATCAACATCATGTCAAGAACAGGATAGCTGATACTTTCTTCCTATCAAACCATTTTAAAGAATGAAGACATTGTTTTACCATCAGAAACTTTGTAGACCTTGCTGTGATTAATAAACAACTTTTGGTTGGAATACTGAGGTTTTTTGTTTTTTGGTTTTTTTGGTTTTGTTTTGTTTTTTTTTTTTCACTTAGAAGTGACTGCTGAGGATAAGGGTTTTTTTTTTAATTTTAAATTTCTTAAATTCTACTTTTAATTAGATGTCTATGGTAAGTATATAAAAACCTATACTAAGAATCTGCGGGAGCCATCTTGGCTCCGCAGAAAGTTGACTGCACAGGCGAGAGTGTGGACCACAGAAACTAACAGCTTCTGGGACAGGTAAGAGCCACAGAGCTTCTGAAGCAGCGACATTTTTGGTCTCCAGACATCCGGTCACCTTCAGCCAGAGCACAGGGGTCCTCCCGGCCCCGGAGGTTTTTGCCTCAGGATCTGCAGGAGCCATCATGGCTCCTGGACTCCACAGACAGTTGTCTGCACAGGGGAGAGTGTGGACCACAGAAGCTAACAGCTTCTGGGACAGGGGAGAGCCACAGAGCTTCCTAGGCAGAGCCATTTTCAGGCTTCAGACATCCAGCCACCTCCCGGCCAGAGGTCAGTTGTCCACCTGGCCTGGGAGGACCTAGCCTCAGGATCCTCTGGAGCCATTTTGGTTCCAGGACTCTGAAGATAGTAGTCTGCACAGGTGAGAGTGTGGACTACTGAAATTAACAGCTTCTGCGACAGGCCAAAGCAACACAGCTTCTGGGAAAGGTCCTAGTTTGGCCCTTCATCTACGGCCAGGAGGAGGTCCAAACGCCACATAATTGTGCACCTCCCTGAAAGAGGTGAGCTTCCCTGCAGAGACTGCTCTGACCACTGAAACTCAGAGGAGAGAGCTAGTCTCCTATATCTGCTGATAGAGGGTAACAGAATCACCAGAGGAACAATCTCTAAACAGAGAAAACTATAACAACTAACTCCAGAGATTACCAGATGTTGAAAGGTAAACATAAGAATCTTACTAACAGAAACCAACACCACTCACCATCATCAGAACCCAGCACTCCCACATCACCCAGTCCAGGGCACCCCAACACACCCGAAAAGCTAGACCTGGATTTAAAAGCATATCTCATGATGATGGTAGAGGACATCAAGAAGGACTTTAATAACTCACTTAAAGAAATACAGGAGAACAGTGCTAAAGAGTTACAAGCCCTTAAAGAAAAACAGGAAAAAACAACCAAACAGTGAGAGTCCTTAAAGAAAAACAGGAAAACACATCCAAACAGGTGATGGAAATGAACAAAACCATACTAGACCTAAAAATGGAAGTAGACACAATAAAGAAAACCCAAAGTGAGGCAACACTGGAGATAGAAACCCTAGGAAAGAAATCTGGAACCATAGATGTGAGCATCAGCAACAGAATACAAGAGATGGAAGAGAGAATCTCAGCTGCAGAAGATTCCATAGAGAAGATCGGCACAACAATCAAAGATAATGGAAAATGAAAATAGATCCTAACTCAAAACATCCAGGAAATCTAGGACACAATGAGAAGACCAAACCGACCAATAATAGGAGTGGATGAGAATGAAGATTTTCAACTCAAAGGACCAGCAAATATCTTCAATAAAATTATAGAAGAAAACTTCCCAAACCTAAAGAAAGAGATGCCCATGAACATACAAGAAGCCTACAGAACTCCAAATAGACTGGACCAGAAAAGAAATTCCTTCTGACTCATAATAATCAGAACAACAAATGCACTAAATAAAGAGAGAATACTAAAAGCAGTAAGGGAAAAAGGTCAAGTAACATACAAAGGCAAGCCTAGCAGAATTACACCAGATTTTTCACCAGAGACTATGAAAGCCAGAAGAGCCTGGACAGATGTTATACAGACATTAAGAGAACACAAATTCCAGCCCAGGCTACTACACCCAGCCAAACTCTCAATTACCATAGATGGAGAAACCAAAGTATTCCATGATAAAACCAAATTCACAATTATCTTTCCAAGAATCCAGCCCTTCAAAGGATAATAAGGGAAAAAAAAAAAAAAAAAAAAAAAAACAATACAAGGATGGGAACCACACTCTAGAAAAAACAAGAAGGTAATCCCTCAACAAACCTAAAAGAAGACAGCCACAAGAACAGAATGCCAACTTAAACAACAAAAATAACAGGAAGCAACAATTACTTTTCCTTAATATCTCTTAATATCAATGGATTCAACTCCTCAATAAAAAGACATAGACTAACAAACTGGCTACACAAACAAGACCCAACATTTTGCTGCTTACAGGAAACTCATCTCAGAGAAAAAGATAGACACTACCTCAGAATGAAAGGCTGGAAAACAATTTTCCAAGCAAATGGTATGAAGAAACAAGCTGGAGTAGCCATTCTAATATCTAATAAAATTGAATTCCAACCCAAAATCATCAAAAAAGACAAGGAGGGGCACTTCATACTCATCAAAGGTAAAATCCTCCAAGAGGAACTATCAATTCTGAATATCTATGCTCCAAATACAAGGACAGCCACATTCATTAAAGAAACTTTAGTAAAGCTCAAAGCACACATTGCACCTCACACAATAATAGTGGGAGACTTCAACACACCACTTTCACCAATGGACAGATCATGGAAACAGAAACTAAACAGGGACACAGTGAAACTAACAGAAGTTATGAAACAAATGGATCTTACAGATATCTACAGAACATTTTATCCTAAAACAAAAGGATATAACTTCTTCTCAGCACCTCATGGTACCTTCTCCAAAATTGACCACATAATTGGTCACAAAACAAGCCTCAACATATACAAAAATATTGAAATTGTCCCATGCATCCTATCAGATCACCATGGACTAAGGCTGATGTTCAATAATAAAATAAATAATAGAAAGCCAACATTCACGTGGAAACTGAACAACACTCTTCTCAATGATGCCTTGGTCAAAGAAGGAATGAAGAAAGAAATTAAGGACTTTTTAGGGTTCAATGAAATTGAATCCACAACATACCCAAACTTATGGGACACAATGAAAGCATTTCTAAGAGGAAAACTCATAGCTCTGAGTGCCTCCAAAAAGAAACTAGAGAGAGAACACTTTAGCAGCTTGACAACACACCTAAAAGCTCTAAAACAAAAGGAAGCAAATTCACCCAAGAGGAGTAGAAGGCAGGAAATTATCAAACTCAGAGGTGAAATCAACCAAGTGGAAACAAGAAGAACTATTCAAAGAATCAACCAAATGAGGAGCTGGTTCTTTGAGAAAATCAACACAATAGACAAACCCTTAGCCAGACTCACTAGAGGGCACAGGGAAAGCATTCTAATTAACAAAATCAGAAATAAAAAGGGAGAAATAACAACAGATCCCAAAGAAATCCAAAACACCATCAGATCCTTCTACAAATGGCTATTCTCAACAAAACTGGAGAACCTGGATAAAATGGAGAAGTTTTTAGAGAGATACCAGGTACCAAAGTTGAATCAAGTTCAGGTTAATGATCTAAACAGCCCTATATCTCCTAAAGAAATAGAAGCAGTCGTTAATAGTCTCCCAACCAAAAAAAAAGCCCAGGACCAGATGGGTTTAGTGCAGAGTTCTATCAGACCTTCAAAGAAGATCTAATCCCAGTTCTTCACAAACTATTCCACAAAATAGAAACAGAAGGTACTCTACCCAACTCATTCTATGAAGCCACAATTACTCTGATACCCAAACCACAAAAAGACCAAACAAAGATAGAGAACTTCAGACCAATTTCCCTTATGAATATTGATGCAAAAATCCTCAATAAAGTTCTTGCTAAACAAATCCAAGAATCCATCCCGACCATCCCGATGAAAAGTAGGTTTCATCCCAGGGATGCATGGATGGTTCAATATACGGAAATCCATCAACGTAATCTAGTATATAAACAAACTCAAAGACAAAAACGACATGATCATCTCATTAGTTGCTGAAAAAGCATTTGACAAAATCCAACACCCATTCATGATAAAAGTCTTGGAAAGATCTGGAATTCAAGGCCCATACCTAAACATGATAAAAGCAATCTACAGCCGGGCTTGGTTGTGCACTCCTTTAATCCCAGCACTTGGGAGGCAGAGGCAGGTGAATTTATGAGTTTGAGGCCAGCCTGGTCTACAGAATGAGTTCCAGGACAGCCAGGGCTACACAGAGAAACCCTGTCTCGAAAAAACAAAACAAAACAAAACAAAACAAAACAAAACAAAACAAAACAAAACAAAACAAAACAAAACAAAACAAACAAAACAAAAATGCAATCTACAGCAAACCAGTAGCCAACATCAAAGTAAATGGTGAAAAGCTGGAAGCAATCCCACTAAAATCAGGGACTAGACAAGGCTGTCCACTCTCTCCCTCCCTATTCAACATTGCACTTGAAGTCCTAGCCAGAGCAGTTAGAAAACAAAAGGAGATCAAGGGGATACAAATTGGAAAGGAAGAAGTCAAAATATCACTTTTTGCAGATGATGTGATAGTGTATATAAGTGACCCTAAAAATTCCACCAGAGAACTCCTAAGCCTGATAAACAGCTTCAGTAAAGTAGCTGGATATAAAATTAACTCAAACAAGTCAATGGCATTTCTGTACACAAAGGATAAACAAGCTGAGAAAGAAATTAGGGAAACAACACCCTTCTCAATAGTCACAAATAATATAAAATACCTTGGCGTGACTCTAACTAAGGAAGTGAAAGATCTGTATGATAAGAACTTCATGTCTCTGAAGAAAGAAATTAAAGAAGATCTCAGAAGATGGAAAGATCTCCCATGCTCATGGATTGGCAGGATCAATATAGTAAAAATGGCTATCTTGCCAAAAGCAATCTACAGATTCAATGCAATCCCCATCAAAATTCCAACTTGATTCTTCAACGAATTAAAAAGGGCAATCGGCAGATTCATCTGGAATAACAAAAAAACCTAGGATAGCAAAAACTCTTCTCAAGGATAAAAGAACCTCTGGTAGAATCACCATGCCCGACCTAAAGCTGTACTACAGAGCAATTGTGATAAAAACTGCATGGTACTGGTATAGTGACAGACAAGTAGACCAATGGAATAGAATTGAAGACCCAGAGATGAACCCACACACCTATGGTCACTTGATCTTTGACAAGGGAACTAAAACTATCCAGTGGAAAAAAGACAGCATTTTCAACAAATGGTGCTGGCACAACTGGCTGTTTTCATGTAGAAGATTGCGAATTGATCCATTTCTATCTCCTTGTACTAAGGTCAAAACTAAGTGGATTAATGAACTCCACATAAAACCAGAGACACTGAAACTTATAGAGGAAAAAGTAGGGAAAAGCCTCGAAGGTATGGGTACAGGGGGAAAATTCCTGAATAGAACAGCAATGGCTTGTGCAGTAAGATAGAGAATCTATAAATGGGACCTCATAAAATTGCAAAGCTTCTGCAAGGCAAAAGACACCATCAGTAAGACAAAAAGACCACCAACAGATTGGGAAAGGATCTTTACCTAACCCAAATTGGATAGGGGACTAATATCCAATATATATAAAGAACTCAAGAAGGTGGACTTCCGAAAATCAAATAACCCCATTAAAAAATGGGGCTCAGAACTGAACAAAGAATTCAGAAGCATGTATATTTTTTATGTTGCATATATTTTGGTTTAAAAATTGTAACATGTTTCATCCAATTTTCACAATATTAGTCACTATTAACCTGTTTGTCCTGTGGGTGCTGTATAAGTGTAATTTTGCTCATGTGTATGCAGAAATGTGTGGATGTACATGTATACATACGTGTTTGTTTTTACATGGAGGCTTGGGAATCAAATGTAGTTTCTTACTCTATTTTTTGTACCTTATGTCCTCAAACTGGATCTGTCACTGAACTTGCTGCTTATACTGGGTAACTGGGAAGCACTAACTTTCCCTCACAAGCTTGAGGGATCTTCTGTCTTTGATCCCCAGTACCGTGATTACACTTGTGTATCATCATGAGTGGTGATACAGGGGATTCAAAATCAGATCATCATGACAGTTGCAGTACTTTATTTGTTGAGCTATTTCCCTAGCTTCCTATTTGCCCTTTTGTTGTTTATGGAATGTACCCTGAAACAACTCTATGTAGTTAGTTTAATTTCTCTCTTCAGATTTTGCTGATATAAAAATATACAATGTCATGCAGAATCAGGGCATCATCCTGAGTGAGGTAACACAATCACAAAGGGTCTCACACAATATGTACTCACTGATAAGTGGATATTAGTCCAGAAACTTAGGATACCCAAGATATAAGATACAATTTGCTAAATGCATAAAACTCAAGAAGAACGAAGACCAAAGTGTGGACACTTTGACCCTTCTTAGAATCGGGGAACAAAACACCCATGGAAGGAGTTACAGAGACAAAATTTGGAGCTGTGATGAAAGGATGGACCGTCTAGTGATTGCCATATCCAGGGATCCATCCCATAATCAGCCTCCAAACGCTGACACCATTGCATACACTAGCAAGATTTTGCTGAAAGGAGCCAGATATAGCTGTCCCTTGTGAGACTATGCAGGGGCCTAGCAAACACAGAAGGGATGCTCACAGTCAGCTATTGAATGGATCACAGGGCTCCCAATGGACGAGCTAGAGGAAGCACCCAAGGAACTAAAGGGAACTGCAACCCTATAGGGGGAACAACAATATGAACTAACCAGTACCCTGGACCTCCTGTCTCTAGCTGCAGATGTATCAAAAGATGGCCTAGTCGGCCATAACTGTAAAGAGAGGCCGATTGGACTTGCAAACTTTATATGCCCCAGTACATGGGAACGCCAGGGCCAAAAAGGTGGAGTTGGGTGGGTAGGGTAGTGGGGAGGGTGGGTATGGGGGACTTTTGCGATAGCATTGGAAATGGTAAATGAGGAAAATACCTAATTTACAAAAAAAACCTATACTAAAATATTACCAAATGAATAACTCTTATTGTTAAAAAACAGTTATATAGCTAGATTCTACCTTAATGTTAGATAAAATGCTGTTAATTTGTCGTTGTAAACTAAAATTGCTTTCTACATTTTCAAAGAACTTACTCATTTTAATTTATTATAATTTGTTTCCTTAAGAAAAATTTGCTTATTTCTTTTTGCCTCAAATTTATCATTCATATCCTGAGATTAAGAAAATTCCTGAAGGTATCCCTATAGGTGCTTAGGTTTTAATTTCAAATGAATTAAAATATGAGTACTTTTAAAGAAGCAAATTGTGTTTTCTCTGCTCAAATCTGTCTCTTCAAGAAAAGATTAAAATATATAGGGTTTTGATTAGCATTCTCTTGATAATCTTTTCTTTTAGTTTTCTGCTGTTCATAAAGTATATATGCTGCAAGGAAGAATACCAACATTTAACAAACTATATAAGTATGATAAGTTTATTCTATTTTCTACCTGATTTTTATAAATTGAATAGAAAAAATAAAATCAAATTCAAAACTAATTACTACAAAGAAGACCAAGAGCTTTAATATGTCATTTAATTTAATAAATACTAAGAAAATTCAACTGAACAGTGAGGATTAAACAGTGCAGTATGAAAATCTGCACTGTTTGTTTATTAATTTGCCAGGAGTTATCTAACAGTAAAATAAGTGAGAAACAAAGCAACTAATAATATTTAAATATTTGCTTAGATAGAAGTTTAAGTAGAAGTCATTAAATTTTTTTGCCACAATAAACAAAGAAAATCTATAATCCTGGTATGGACATTATTGAGTTTTCTATTAGTTTTCTATTACATAAGCAAAGTGAAATAGTGGTACTTTCAGAATCTCAGTGATAGGGCAAGGTAATGCTCTTAGCTAAAAGAAAAAATACTGCTGAGTGTTGTAATAAAATAAAGCAATTGAAGTTCTTCATGACATATAGGAAATGGAAAAAAACATCAATTTAAAAAATCTATTAAATTTCAATAAGAACAGTGTGAATCCACAACACTTGAGTCATAGCTATTCCAACCCTCTTGTTCAGAACAGCATGGTAGAAACTCTATTTTGAGTAGATGCTGTGAGGAAAATAGGGCTCTTCTTCACCAAATTCAAGGTTTAGTTCTAAATTTCCTTTGAGGTATGGCAGATGGAGGTCTATCTCATATCCTTATCTTTTTCATATAGTGAAAGTTAGATTCTAGAGAAGTACAACAAAGCAGAATAGATTACCCTCACCTACACAGTCCCAGCAGGATAGAAAAAGTCCTGAAGATCTAAACAAGCAGAAGTATGAGTAATGGCCCTATCAGCAAAATCTGAAGAGAGAAATTAAACTAACTACATAGAGTTGTTTCAGGGTACATTCCATAAACAACAAAAGGGCAAATAGGAAGCTAGGGAAATAGCTCAACAAATAAAGTGCTGCAACTGTCATGATGATCTGAGTTTGAATCCCCTGTATCACCACTCATGATGATACACAAGTGTAATCATGGTACTGGGGATCAGAGACAGAAGATCCCTCAAGCTTGTGAGGGAAAGTTAGTGCTTCCCAGTTACCCAGTATAAGCAGCAAGTTCAGTGACAGATCCAGTTTGAGGACATAAGGTACAAAAAAATAGAGTAAGAAACTACATTTGATTCCCAAGCCTCCATGTAAAAACAAACACGTATGTATACATGTACATCCACACATTTCTGCATACACATGAGCAAAATTACACTTATACAACACCCACAGGACAAACAGGTTAATAGTGACTAATATTGTGAAAATTGAATGAAACATGTTACAATTTTTAAACCAAAATATATGCAACATAAAAAAAATACAATGTCATGCAGGTTTTATTACTATAGCTCTTTGGTACAGCTTGAAATCAAGGTTGCTGATACCTCTGAAAGTTCTTGTAATGTACAGAATTGTTTAGTTAACCTGGTATTTTGTTTTTGTTTTGTTACATATAAAGCTGAGTATTTTCCTATCAAGATCTATATATAGACCTATAGAATTGTTGGAAACTTGATGATGCGAATTGCAATGAATCTTTGGATCGCTTTTGGTAGGATAATCATTTATAATCAAGTTCTAATATATCAATGACCTCAACATAAAATTAGATGCACTGAACCTGATAGAAGAAAAAGTAGGATATTGCCCTGAACTCATTGATACAGAAGACAACATCCTAAACAGAAAACTACTAGCACAGGTACTAAGGTCAACAATTAATAAATGGGACCTCATGAAGCTAAAAAAGCTTCTGTAAGGCAAAAGATACCTCCAATAGGACAAAATAGAAGCCTACAGAATAGAAAAAGATTTTAACCAGCTCCACATCTAGCAGAGGACTAATGCTCCATATCTAACAGAGGATATATATATTCCAAGAATCTAGATATCAACAATGTCTTAAACCAAACAAATAAAGTCAAACAAAATATAGGGTACAGATGTAAACAGAGAATTCTCAACAGAGGAAACTCACTTAGCTAATAAATACTTATAAAATGTTCAACACCCATACCCATCAGGAAAAGGTAAATCAAAACTAATTTGAGATTCCACATTATACCTGTGAGAATGAATGGCTAGAATCAAAATCACAAGTGATAGCTCTCACTGTGGTAAGAATGTGGAACAACACAGACATCTATAGGATGGAATACAGGTCCCCCAATGTAGGATCTAGAGAAAGTACCCAAGAGCTGAAGGGGTCTGCAACCTTATAGGTGGAACAATAATATGAACTAACCAGTACCCCCAGAGCTCATGTCTCTAGCTGCATATGTAGCAGAAAATGGTCTAGTCAGCCATCACTGGGAAGAGAGGCCCCTTGATCTAGCAAACTTTATATGCCCCAGTACAGGGGAACGCCATGGCCAAGAAGTGGGAATGAGTGGGTAGGGGAGCAGGGCAGGGGGAGGGTATAGGGGACTTTTGGGATAACATTTGAAATGTAAATGAAGAAAGTATCTAATAAAACAATATTTAAAAAGAATGTGAAGCAAGGGGAACTCCGTTGTTTGTGGAAGAGCAAACTTGCACAAACACTATGGAAATCAATATGGCAGTTCCACAGAAAATTAGAAGTCAATCTACTTCAAGACCCAGCTATACCACATTTGGGCATGTATCCAAGAACACTCCATCCTATTACAACCACAATTGTTCAACTGTGTTCATAGAAATTTTATTTGTAATAGTCAGAAACAACCAATATTCCCCTTAGCCAAATAATGTATAAAGAAGTTTTAATACATTTACACACTGGATTTTTTTTTTTTTTTTTTTTTGGTTTTTCGAGACAGGGTTTCTCTGTATAGCCCTGGCTGTCCTGGAACTCACTTTGTAGACCAGGCTGGCCTCGAACTCAGAAATCCGCCTGCCTCTGCCTCCCGAGTGCTGGGATTAAAGGTGTGTGCCACCACGCCCGGCTACACTCTGGATTATTACTCAGCTATTTTAAATGACATAAAATTTGAAGAAAAATGGTTGGAACAAGAAAAATTACTGAGTGGAGTAACTCATAACCAGAAATGAAAACGTGGTATCTACTCACTTAAAAATGAATATTAGTTGGTAAGTAAAGGATAAGCACACTACAATCCACAGACCCAGAGAGGCTAAGTACTAAGGAGAAATCAAGGGAGTTGTGTGGACTTCTCTATATAGGGAAATAGAATAGATTTTGCAAACAAAATGGGAAGAGGTTTGGATGGGAACAGTAAGATTCAAATGACAGGGGAAGTATAAAAGAAGAGAACACAGGAGTGATGCAGAAACCTAGTACAGTGGAAACTCCCTGGAATCCATAGGGATGACCCTAGGTAAGACCCCTAGTAATGGGGAATATGGAGCTTCAATTGACCAACTTCTGTAATCAGACAAGGCATCCAGTGATGTGACTGAGATACCAATTTGGTCACAAGGCCTTTGATCTACAGTTGTCCTGCTTGCAAGATATCCTGGTGCAATAGTGGCACAGAATTTGTGAAAGTGGCCAACCAATAAATGGTCCAACCTGAGGTCAACTCCATGAGAGCAACCTCATGCATGATACTGCCTGGATGGTCATGAACTGGAGATTCGGAAACCTGTAGATCTAGGATAAAATTAAACATGACTGACACACCCACCCCCCAAAAGAAGTAAGTATAACGATTCCTAATGATATTCTGCCAAACTCATAGATCAGTGTCTAGCTCAGTCATCACCAGAGAGGCTTCATCCAGAAACTGATGAAACTGGATAAAGAGACCCACAGTCAAATATTGGGAGGGGGGACTGAAGGAGAAAGGGAAGGGAGGATTGTAGAAGCCAGAAGAATTGAAGAAACCACAGAAACATGACTCATAGATTCAACTAAGCAGGGCTCACATGGGATCATAGAGGCTGATATGGCAATCACAGAACCTGCATGGGTTTACCCTAGGTCCTCAGCATTATAAGTTATAGTGTTATAGCTTGATGTTCTTGTGGGACTCCTAACAAAGGGAGTGAGGAGTGTTGTTGAGCCCTTTGCCTGCTCTTGTGACCCTTATCCTCCTACTGGATAGCCTTGTACAGTCTTAATATGAGGCTTTGTTCCTAGTCTTACTGTAACTTGGTATACAGTGTTTGATTGATATCTCTTAGAAGCCTGTTCTTTTCTGAAAAATAAAGACAGAGAGAGAGAGAGAGAGAGAGAGAGAGAGAGAGAGAGAGAGAGAGAGAGAGAGAGAGAGAGAGAGAAAAGGAGTGGATCTGGGAGGCACAGTATGGGGATGGGGGGAGAGGTTGCTGGTAGAAGTGGGTTCAGGGGAGCCTGTAGTTTCCACATGATGTATAAGAGAAAAATAACTTTTAAAAAAAATCATGGAAAGAATCTGTAAATTGCATCTATACTGAAGAACAAGTGTTTACAAAGCTGTTTACTTGATAATGACTTTAAAAATCACACATGAATTTTATTTACATTATAAATCCATAAATACCAAGTTAAGTATTAAAAGTATAGTATCTCTTCTAAAAGACATAATAATTAGTTATGACAAGGAAAAGAATTGAACAATACAATAACTGAAATAAAGATTTTATTAAACCTGTTCTTTTGTACTGTGAATAAAGACAACAAAGAATCATGGGAATCAAGATTTCTGTAACTTGGTTATCCACTTATTTCAGACCAGTAAGATTTAACAGGGTCACAAGCAGTTACTGTAAATTCCACAGAGAAAGGCAGCAATAGGAACAAACACTCTAAATGTCTCAAGAAATTTTAGTCTAAGGCTCAAGAACACTTTCCAGAGTAGATGGAGTCTTGACTGTCCATGGTCAACTAGCATAAATGCTGAAAGCCTAGACAGGTATTTGAGGTACATTACAAAAAACCCCTGTGATTCACTAAGCAAATCTTTGAAGTGCTTCCTGTGGGTAAGAGTGAAAAATGACTAGGTTGCTCTGTTAAATTTCACTCTACTTCTCTAGGTAACATGTCCTATAGACAGAGGAGCTGCTGTAAGCAGGCTTCTCAGCAGCTGTGTTGATTCATTTGTGGGCTTTACAGCAGGGAGCAAAAACAAACAAATGAACAAACAAAACACAAGCCAAAAAACAATCAGGTTAGGTAAGAATGAAACTCAGTCCAGCCAGATTTTATTGTAACTAGCACTGGACTAACTCTTAAAAGAGTCTGGCCCGGATCATTTTACTTTAGCCATATTTGAACACAGCACAATTTTAGAAAAAAAAATTCTGATAAAAATTAATTAATTAACCCCCAAGTACACAACAATTTAACACATATTTGCACTGAAATTCTTTACAAAGTATATCTGGCATCTTTCACAATAATGGATAATGTTGACTCAGAGATAGTGCCCATGATGTAGAGTCTAGAGAACTTAACTTAGATTAATATAATACCGGTGGGTGTCAGAATTCCCTGGACCCAAGATAGCATAGAAGTCACTTAGGTAGTTGTAAAGTGCACGTGACGGGGTTGGGGATTTAACTCAGTAGTAGAGCTCTGCAAGGCCCTGGGTTTGGTCCTCAGCTCTGGAAAAGAAAAAAAAAAAAAAAAGAAAAAATAGCAAAAGTGCTCATAAGAAATAAATAATAATATATAATATAATAATAAATAAATAATATATAATATAATAATAAATAAATAAATAAAATTCTCATAAGAATTAGGGCTTTGGTTGGACTCCTAGCAGTGGGAGTGGGGTTGTCTCGGACATTTTTTGCCTAGTCTTTGGACAATTTTCCTGCTTCTAGGTTGCCTCATCCAGCCTTTTTATTATTGTTATTATTATTAGATATTTTCTTCATTTACATTTCAAATGTTTTCCTGAAAGTCCCCTATATCCTTCCCCCCTCACGCGCCCTGCTCCCCAACCCACCCACTCCTGCTTCCTGGCCCTGGTATTCCCCTGTACTGGGGCATATGATCTTCGCAAGACCAAGGGCCTCTCCTCCTATTGAGGGCCAACTAGGCCATCCTCTGCTACATATGCAACTAGAAATACAGTTCTGTAGGGTACTGGTTAGTTCTTATTGTTGATCTTTCTATAGGGTTGCCGACTCCTTTAGCTCCTTGGCTACTTTCTCTAGCTCCTTCATTAGGAGCCCTGGTTCCATCCAATAGATGACTGTGAGCATCTACTTCTGTATTTGCCAAGCACTGGAATAGCCTCATGGGAGATACATATATATATGGGTCCTGTATGGGAGGTTTGTGCCCATTCTTACTGAACCTTGTTTTTTCTTTTTTTGTTATTTTTGTTTTGTTTTGTTTTGTTTTGTTTTTTTCAGGGCAATGTCATGTTTTTTTTTTTTAATTTATTCTTTTAATTAGGTATTTTCTTCATTTACATTTAAATGTTATCCCAAAAGTCCCCCAGACCCTCCCCTTCCCACTCCCCTACCCACCCACTCCCACTTCTTGGCCCTGGCATTCTCCCATACTGAGGCATATAAAGTTTGTAAGACCAAAAGGCCTTTTTTCCCAATGATGGCCGACTAGGCCATCTTCTGATACATATGCAGCTAGAGACATGAGCTCTGGGGGTACTGGTTAGTTCATATTATTGTTCCACCTATAGGGTTGCAGACCCCTTTAGCTCCTTGCGTACTTTCTCTAGCTCCTCTATTTGGGACCTGTGTTCAATCCAATAGCTGACTGTGAGCATCCATTTCTGTGTTTGCCAGGCCCCAGCATAGCCTCACAAGAGACAGCTATATCAGGGTCCTTTCAGCAATATCTTGCTAGTGTATGCAATGGTGTCAGCATTTGGAGGCTGATTATGGGATGGATCCCTGGATATGGCAATCTCTAGATGGTTCATTCTTTCGTCTCAGCTCCAAACTTTGCCTCTGTAACTCCTTCCATGGGTGTTTTGTTCCCAATTCTAAGGGGCAAAGTGTCCACACTTTGGTCTTCGTTCTTCTTGAATTTCATGTAATTTGCAAATTGTATCTTATATCTTGGGTATTCTAAGTTTCTGGGCTAATATCCACGTATCAGTGAGTACATATCATGTGAGTTCTTTTGTGACTGGATTACCTCATTCAGGATGATGCTCTCCAGGTCCATCCATTTCCCTAGGAATTTCATAAATTCATTCATTTTAATAGCTGAGTAGTACTCCATTGTGTAAATGTACCACATTTTCTGTATCCATTCCTCTGTTGAAGGACAACTGGGTTCTTTCCAGCTTCTGGCTATTATAAATAAGGCCATGAACATAGTGGAGCATGTGTCCTTCTTACCAGTTGGAACATCTTCTGGATATATGCCCAGGAGAGGTATTGAGGGATCCTCCAGTAGTACCATGTCCAATTTTCTGAGGAACTGCCAGACTGATTTCCAGAGTGGTTGTACAAGGTTGTAATCCCACCAACAATGGAGGAGTGTTCTTCTTTCTCCACATTCTCGCCAGCATCTGCTGTCACCTTAATTTTTTATCTTAGCCATTTTGACTGGTGTCAGAAGATCTCAGAGGATGGAAAGATCTCCCATGCTCATGGATTGACAGGACCAATATAGTAAAAATGCCTATCTGGCCAAATGCAGTCTACAGATTCAATGGAATCCCCATCAAAATTCCCACTCAATTCTTCAATGAATTAGAAAGGGAAATTTGCAAATTCATCTGGAGTAACAAAAAAACCAAGGATAGCAAAAACTCTTCTCAATAATAAAAGAACCCCTGGTGGAATCACCATGTCTGACCTAAAGCTGTACTACAGAGCAATTGTGATAAAAACTGCATGGTACTGGTATAGCAACAGACAAGGAGACCAATGGAATAGAATTGAAGACCCAGAAATGAGCCCACACACCTATGGTCACTTGATCTTCGACAAGGGAGCTAAAACCATCCAGTGGAAGAAAGACAGCATTTTCAACAAATGGTGCTGGCACAACTGGTGGTTATCATGTAGAAAAATGTGAATTGATCCATTCCTATCTCCTTGTACTAAGGTCAAATCTAAGTGGATCAAGGAACTCCACACAAAACCAGAAACAGAGAAATTTATAGAGGAGAAAGTGGGGAAAAGCCTTGAAGATATGGGCACAGGGGAAAAAAATTCCTGAATAGAACAGCAATGGCTTCTGCTGTAAGATCAAAAATTGACAAATGGGACCTCATAAAATTGCAAAGCTTCTGTAAGGCAAAAGACACCGTCAATAGGACAAAAGAGCCACCAACAGATTGTGAAAGGATTTTTACCAATCAATCCTAAATCAAGTAGGGGACTAATATCCAATATATATAAAGAATGCAAGAAGGTAGACTCCAGAAAATCAAATAACCCCATTAAAAAATGAGGCTCAGAGCTAAACAAAGAATTCTCACCTGAGTAATGCGGAATGGCTGAGAAGCACCTGAAAAAGTGTTCAGCATCCTTAATCATCAGGGAAATGCAAATCAAAACAACCCTGAGATTCCACCTTACTGAACCTTGTTATGCTGAGTCTGGTTGATACTACCAGGGGCCCTGTTCTTTTTGGAAGGAAAATGGAGAAGCAGCAGAGCTGAGTGAGATGAAAGGTGGGGATACTGAAAGGGGAAGAGTGAAAGAATGTTATGGTTGGGAAGTATTGTAGTGTACTATGTTTTATGTAGAATAAATAAGTAAAATATTTTTAAATAGAATGGGTTTTATTTTGCTTCATCATATAGCAAAGGATATAATGATGTAGTTAAAATCCATCATTCCTGGCATTCCAGTAAAAGCAGCTGCACACCCCATTTCCTTGAAGAGGTAAGCTGTGTGTTTAACTCTCCTGGCTTCTCCAGTGCTTATATGTGTGCAGAAGACCATTTCTCCCCTCTGCAAAGAGCTTATCCTTTGTTCAGGATACAGCCTTCCTTGGATATTATAAATCTATGTGGTAACAGTAATGGAAATGTTTAAAGAAAAAGTTGAAACAAGTCTATACCATATAATCCCTTACAAATTTGTAAACTCTTAAAAGAATTAATAATTATCATTTATCAAATGACAAATTTTAAAATGGAAGGATAATATTTACCAAGAAATGGTGGAAGCTATTGAAATAACTAGATAATTTCTGGAAGAGATTGATAACAAGGGAAAAACTACTGAATAAATAATTGGATTGTTCTGGAAATTAATTAAAATGACTAAATGACACATCATATGTTTAGTTAACAACAAATAGAATAGATGCAGAAATAAATATTGTGATAGTAAATTTTACATAACTGAAATAAAATACTTGAGGTAAACAACTTAAAGGAACAAAGAAACAGATTACTTTGTTTCATAATTCTATTTTAGTCCATGGGTACCTCTATCCATTGCATTTAGATATGTCCTGAGACAAAGATAGAGTGTCATTAGAACATGGCAGGCATGGGAGGATTGTTCTACTATTTTCAGGATATATAAAGGAAGGGGGAACATGACAAAACCCACCATTTCAGTGGATACCTATATTATTGTACTTCTTTCAATTAGTTCTTACCTTTTCATCACCCAATCAGCTAGCAGCACTCAGTGGAATAACAAATTGATAAAATGTCAGTACTCTCATGACTCATTCATTCCCTCAAAGCTCTTTATTTCCTCATTGGAAATCAATCCAACATCAGATTTAGGGAAACAATATCCAAACAATAATATATAATAAGGCATCACATGAGATGTGAAAAACTGATGTGAAAAATTAAGGACTGGCAAAGAGGTTCAGCAGTTAAGAACCTTTACTATTATTGCAGAATATTTCTGAGCATCTCTTTTAGTGTCTTACACTAGAATCTTGTCCTCCAGGTAGAGGTCATCTATTTTCCTCTTCTGATCTATGCTAACCTGTTCAAGCATATGTTACACATAAACACACACAGGATACCCACATGCACAAATATGAAAATAATTTGTTTTTTAAGGGGAAAAAGAAATCTGGAAAAACCAAGAATATATAATTCACCACATACAATGAATGTAATTATTTATAATCTTAGAAATAAATGTAGGAGCTGCTTGCTCCTAATCTCATATGAAACAATGCAGACAAGAAAGAGAAAATGCTGAAGTCACCCAAAGGCTTGGAGGAAAATTTACAACCTCTAATGTATTAAAGCTATGTAAATTCCTTACAACAATCTGTAAACATTTCCCCTTATTCTGATAGATAATTGTAGTCTTGACCCCTCATCTAGAAAACTTGGCAGATAAGGACCACTACAAAAATCCACAATTAATCAAAATATAGTTTTGGATCCCAGACCCAATAGATGAATCTACAAAGCACCTCCACATCGAAGGTTCAGAGAACCTTGTAGAAGAGCAGGGAAGAAGACTGTAAGAGTCAGAGGATTAGGAATCTTGCTAGGACACAGGCTGTAAAATTACGTCAGAAGCTACTCTTAAATGTTCACAAACATCACTGCCCAAACATGAACTGACCAAGAATGATACCAATGAATGTGCCAAGCTGCACAGAAATTGTTTCTGAAGCCTCAACACACCACCTCCCAAAATCTCCTATATATAAAACTGATGAAAGGTGAACGTGGAAGAGAAGATCTTCTCTAGGTTTTATTATTAAAAAATAAAGAATATGACTTTGAAGGAGAGTGAGAAAGTGGATATTGAGAACACTGGAGAGAAGGGAGGAAAGGAATAAATGTAATTATTAATAATCTTAGAAACAAAATCTAAGTATAAATTAAAGGTAACATAAAGGCACTCTTCAAAGTTAGATGAAGTGAATACATTACAATAATATTCTCCTTGAAAAAACATGGAAGATGGATCTTCAGGGGAAGGTATGAATGCTCAGAATTTCAGATGTGCACGAGAAAATAAAATATTAAAGAATATTACATGCCATTAAGATATTGTAACTTCATATTACTTACAACACATAAGTGTACTGTTGGGCTTATAACATGTAGGTAGAAATAGATTTATCTCAAGGGGATCATAAAGAAATAAATCAATTTGGAAGTGAAGAAATGATAGCTGTCTAAAAATTCAGAAAGAGAAAGAAAGAAAGAAAGAAAGAAAGAAAGAAAGAAAGAAAGAAAGAAAGAAAGAAAGAAAGAAAGAAAGAAAGAAAGAGGGGAAGGAAGGAAGAGAGAAAGAAAAGGAAAAAGAGAAAGAAAGAAAAATAGGTTGATAAATGGAAAATATAAAAGTGACTACGAATGTAAACTTGTATTCTGTTTTGTTGTCCTAATTTAAAAGATACAAACTTATAAAACTGATGCAGAAATGAGACTATTAGGACATAGAAATTGTAGGAGGAGAAAATAAAAAGGAATAAAAGAAAATAAAATGTATGGCATAAAAAGAGAAGGAGGAGCAATTTCTGGAAAGGATGGGGATCAGATAGCATGCAAAAGAGAGTATAGGAAAAGGCAACAGAGAAAGGACAAAAGCATAACTACATATAGATAGATAGATAGATAGATAGATAGATAGATAGATAGATAGATAGATAGATGATAGATAGATAGACTGATAGATACATAGAGATGTTTGTGTATCATGAGATATATAACTATACACATATATACATATACAGGTGTGTGTGTGTGTGTAAGTGTGTAAGTATGTGAAACTCTTACAATGAAGCCCCTTACTTCATTGCCAAGGCTGAGCCCCTAAATTTGCTATCCAATACCAAGTAGTTTCTGAAATCCGACACATTCAAATAACTCTAAACAAATTAAGGACACTCAAATGCATATGGAGCATATCTAAGTGATTTAGAGAATGAATGAGCCCTGATAACTGAGTAGGATCTAATATTTTGCTAACCAGTGTCATAAAATCTTCAGATACAAAAGTAGTGATTTTTTTTCCACAAATAAGTAGAAATAAAATCAACATATTCTTGAGTGTGAATCAATGGAGTAAGAAATCAGAGAGAACAGAAGATAATTTGAGCTTAATAAGAAATGAAGTTAAACCAATTATTCTTGAAGTATAGATAAATCGGCACTTAGCAAGAAATGCATAGACACCTGTTGTGGTGAGTAGTCTTTGAGTCGATATGACAAGGCTTCATACATGGAAATTCAATTCCCTTTCTATAGTATTAATAGGATAAATACTTAATCTGACCATGGAACTTATAGGCATAGATTTTGTCAAATGGTAAGGCATAGAGTATATTAAATTCTGATAGCTTTTTAAGACATGGGAATAAAACAGAAATATGCATACATACATGCCTAGATGAACACATTAAACACACACACACACACACACTCCCTTTCTCTTGTTATGAAACCCTGGTATACCTCAGTAATCTGCCAGCAAGAAGGCATGTCATTATAGAAGACAATGTCCAACAAATAACACACCTTTTAATTCTCAAACACAGTTATGGAAAAAGGTGTGATTTGAGCGTCAGGGAAGGGATGTGGGAAGGATTCAAGGGAAAGAAGTTGGAAGGGGTTAGAAAGGAGGGAAAGTGATGTCATTCTATTTCAATTAGAATGAAGGAGAGACATAAGCAGAAATAGAGGCAATCCAAGAATTTGGTGGAATATATGCCTTATTAAACCTGTAAAAAAAAACCTGGCAATTTTTTCCTTAAATTTAACAGGCAGCTGAGGTTGGTGGTATAGTCCTAAAATCTTAACAGGTTAAGATGTGGAGGCAGGAGGACAATGATTTCATTCAAGTTCTAGTAAGAAAATAAGTAAGGAAGCAAGACAATCCTGAGCAACTTATTGGAACCTGATTTAAAAGAAAAATAGGATATAGAGCAGTATCAGGCCAACTGCCTAACTACCTAACACCTACCATTTATGAGGCCATGGATTCAATTCCTGGAACCATGATAAATTAATAACCTTTAAATATAGATATTGTTGTTAAGGAAACAATGATATGAACTATGTTCCAAACTCATATAAAAGCAATTGGTCCTGTGAAGGCTCTGTGTCCCAGTGTAGGGAAATGCCAGAGCCAGGAAACAAGAGTGGATGGGTTGGTGAGCACGGTTGGGCAGGGATAGGGGGCTTAAAGAGGGGAAACCAGGAAAGGGGATAACACTTGAAATGTAAATAAAGAAAATATCTAATAAAAATAAAAATAAATGTACCACATTTTCGGTATCCATTCCTCTGTTGAGGGGCATCTGGGTTCTTTCCAGCTTCTGGATATTATAAATAAGGCTGCTATGAACATACTGGAGCATGTGTCCTTCTTACCGGTTGGGACATCTTCTGGATATATGCCCAGGAGAGGTATTGCAGGATCCTCTGGTAGTACTATGTCCAATTTTCTGAGGAACCGCCAGACTGATTTCCAGAGTGGTTGTACAAGCTTGCAATCCCACCAACAATGGAGGAGTGTTCCTCTTTCTCCACATCCTCGCCAGCATCTGCTGTCACCTGAATTTTTGATCTTAGCCATTCTGACTGGTGTGAGGTGGAATCTCAGGGTTGTTTTGATTTGCATTTCCCTGATGATTAAGGATGTTGAACATTTTTTTCATGTGCTTCTCTGCCATTCGGTATTCCTCAGGTGAGAATTCTTTATTCACCTCTGAGCCCCATTTTTTTAATGGGGTTATTCAATTTTCTGGAGCCCATCTTCTTGAGTTCTTTATATATATTGGATATTAGCCCCCTATCCGATTTGGGATAGGTAAAGATCCTTTCCCAATCTGTTGGTGGTCTTTTGAGTACCACTCAGCTATTAAAAAGAATGAATTTATGAAATTCCTAGGCAAATGGATGGACCTGGAAGGCATCATCCTGAGTGAGGTAACCCAATTACAAAGGAACTCACACAATATGTACTCACTGATAAGTGGATATTAGCCCAGAAACTTAGGATACACAAGATATAAGATACAATTTGCTAAACGAATGAAACTCAAGAAGAACGAAGACCAAAGTGTGGACACTTTGCCCCTTCCTAGAAATGGGAACAAAACACCCATGGAAGGAGTTACAGAGACAAAATTTGGAGCTGTGACTAAAGGATGGACCATCTAGTGATTGCCATATCCAGGGATCCATCCCATAATCAGCTTCTAAATGCTGACACCATTGCATACACTAGCAAGATTTTGCTGTAAGGACCCAGATATAGGTGTCTCTTGTGAGACTATGCCGGGGCCTAGCAAACACAGAAGTGGATGTTCACAGTCAGCTATTGAATGGGTCACATGGCCCCCAATGGAGGAGCTAGAGAAAGTACCCAAGGAGCTAAAGGGAACTGCAACCCCATATGTGGAACAACAATATGAACTAACCAGTACCCAGGAGCTCTTGTCTCTAGCTGCATATGTATCAAAAGATGGCCTAGTCAGCCATCACTGAAAAGAGAGGCCCTTTGGACTTGCAAACTTTATATGCCCCAGTACAGGGGAACGCCAGGGCCAAAATGGGGGAGTGGGTGGGTAGGGGATTGGGGGGTGGCTATGGGGGACTTTTAGGATAGCATTGGAAATGTAAACAAGGAAAATACCTAATTAAAAAAAATTTAGAGAAGGAAAAAATAAAATAAAAGGTGAATAATTTAAGTATATAAATTTTTAAAAAAGCAATGAAACAAACAATATGAGAAAATATAAGTTAATAAATTGCATAATTAAAAAATACCAATAAACCTTGTTGGAATTGACTTATTTAGAAGTACATATTCTAAATATATTTATTATATACTATGAGAATGAAAGAAAAATAATCACTTAAACGAACTGAAAAACATAGATGAACATGAAGAATATCTAATATTCCACCATTATGAAACGTTTAAAAATAAGTATAAGGGAATTTTCTTTAGCCCAACAATGATGGTTACATTATAATGGTAAAAGATTGAATGCTGCTTTCAAATATATCCATTTGCAGAAACATTTATTTGTAGGTTTATTTATTTATTTATTATATGTAAGTACTCTGTAGCTATTTTCAGACACACCAGAAGAAGGCATTAGATCCCATTACAGATGGCTGTGAGCCACCATGTGGTTGCTGAGATTTGAACTCAGGAGCTTCAGAAGAGCAATCAGTTCTCTTAACCACTGAGCCATCCCTCTAGTCTTGCAGCAACATTTATATCTGTACCAAAATCTTTAACAAGTATACCTAGGAATACTAAAATCAATGGAAGAATGTATAATACATGCCGAATGCAACAAGAGTGTAAAAACATGGCATTTACAAATTGGTTCTGATTGCTTTTAATATAAGATATTCTGGGAATACAACTAATATTAATGTGTATGTCAAAATTGTTCAGACAATTCCAAAGAATTTCAATATAAAAATAATAAGTATTTGAAGTACAGGCATATTAGTTTAAGAAATGTTCAAACCATGTTCCGTAAATACATAAAGCTATATTTTGTCAATGTATAATTCAAAAGCAAACCTTCAAATATCAACAGTAGTTCTATATATTGAGAATTAATTTAATGTGAAATTAAAGAAATTATTTATCTACAAAGCCTGTGAAACAGTAACATTAGGGTATTACCAATTCATTTAACAAAGAAGTTTTGTATATAATAACTTGCACAAAAATGTAAAAAGCAGCTGAAAATAACTAATAAAATCCCAAATAAATTGACCTGAAATTCCATTTTCATGCATAAAAGATTTCCTAACTTTACTAATATTGCATATGTCTCCTATCAATGAACCTGTTACTAAAGTAATAGGAATTTATGAAGTTACCTGAAATTCATATGGCATTTCAAAAGAACATTTATTACCAAGGCTCATGTTAAAATAGAAAGGCAGAGTTAGAAGTCTTACACTTCCTGTTTTGAAAATGTTATACAATGCTGCACAAACTGAGAAAAATGTTGTTCTCTTATTTGGAGAAGTATAGCATCAGTGAGACAGATCCAGAGTCTAAAAATAATTATACAGGTGGTTAGTGGATTCTTCATAAGAATATCAACAGTTATATCTATAATAATCAGTACTAATGAATAATATATATGTACATACAAACAGTACTTTCAGAAAATATATACTATGCACTAAGATTAGCACAATAAAACAAAAACAAAAACAAAAAACATTGTAGATGTAATTATAAAAGGAAAACTGTAACACCCAGGAGAAAATAGCAATAAGTGTTTATAACTTTGTAACTTTAATAAGTTTACAACTTTGAGGTAGGTAATGGTTTCTTGGTACATTACTTTACCAAACAAACTACAAAAAAAGAAAAAAGATAAATTGCATTTCAGCACATGCCCATAACCCCATGCTTCAAGCCATATTCCCAAGAAACTAAAAGCAAAACATTCAGAATCAAAGAAAACATTTCCAAATTTTATTTCAGATAAAGTACATGAATTTACAGTATATAAACTATTATAGCTTAATAATAATAAAATGTCTACAATGATCTATAGATATGGATATTTGTTGAATAAAGAAAATTGTGAAAGTAGAAAAATCATGAAAGGATGTTATACATAATTAGCTGACAGGAAAAGGCAAATTCAAAAAAAAAAACCCTCAAGACTCAACTTTGCAACAAGTAGAGTGTAATAACAACAAAATAAAACAAATAGAGTAACAGAATACAAAAAAACTTTCCTCACAGATCAGGAATTTATATGGATTAAGAGGCAGAAAGATTCTTAGAGTGAGAAGGGATAGAAGACAGAAAAATATGTCTTCCAGACAACAGGACTGATCAATGACATAAGAACTCACAGAAACTATGGCAGAACCTGCATAAGGTCAAGCCAGATAAGGTCCCAGTACAGAGTGGGTAAAGTGGACCTGAGTGCCCATCCCTAACTTAAAAGCTCTCTTCCAAATGACATTCATTTGAAAAAGAAAACAATAGAAGAAATGAGTTTTCTCAAGTGAAGTCATACTTGATATGTGATGTGCACTTAACTGGTAAGCTGCATGCCCAACAGTAGAGAGCCAACCCAAAATCAGTGGCACCCTTGAAGAACTTTTGTCTCCTATTGCTTTGTTTGGGCATTTTCCCCTTTTTTGTCTTACTGAACATTTGCTTATTTTTTATGCTTTTCAACTGTGTGATTTTATGATTTTACATGTGTATTCAGCTTTGTATGTGTGTGTGTGTGTGTGTGTGTGAGAGAGAGAGAGAGAGAGAGAGAGAGAAAGAGAGAGAGAGAGTTTATATTTTTATTCTGCTTTCTCTTTGTACTTATTTTTCTTATTTGTTTGTTTACTTGCTTCTTTTCTAAGAGCAAGAAAGTATGGAGTAGAGTACGTGTGAAGGTATTTAAGATCTGGAAGTATTAAGAAGAGGGAAAATTTTATGTTAAAAAAAATAGGATCTAAGTACAAACAGATGCTAGGATATAGAGGGATTAGAAGCTCTGTATATTTCTTTTGACTGGTGAGATAATAAATCTCTGCTTTGAAAATTATTTCCTATGCTTGGAACTTTTTAAATTGTTAAATAAGGAATTAACAAATAAAAATTTTAAAATCATCTCACCAGATGAAATTGTCATTTTGGAGGCTTACTATTGTATAAGCTCACACTTTCTAGTTCTTTATGAACTCTGGCTGGCTGGTTTAACTCAGCTATTCTGACCCAAAAGCCTTTCCTAGCTGACTGATTCAAACTGAGTTCTCTCAGCTTCTGACTAAATTGTTCTGCTTGGAAAACCTGCCTCTGAATTCCAAGAACTGAACTGCACTGATGTCTCAAACTGAAAGGAACTGCCCAAACTCAACTGAACTCAACTTTATTTAACTGAAATGCACAGAACTGCACTAACTGAACTGCCATCTCTCCTGACTCACTCAGTGCTGCTCTTTATTTATTTTTGTCTTTTGTTTGTTTGTTTGTTTTTACACTCTAGATTTTATTCCCACCCCTTTCCTGGTCCACCCTATGACCCTTCCACATCCCATACCTCCTCCCCACTTACACTGTCTCCATGAAGATGTCCCCACCACCCACCACCCACCACCCACCCTACCAGACCTTTATACTCCCTGGGACCTCCAGTCTTTAGAGGGTTAGGTACATCTTCTCTGACAGAACCCAGACATGGCAGTACTCTTCTGTATATGTGTTGGGGGCCTCATATCAGCTGCTGTATGATGCCTTGTTGGTGGTCGTGTTTGAAAGATTTCAGGGGTCCAGGTTTTATTGAGACTGCTGGTCCTCCTACAGGGTAGCCCTCCTTCTCAGCATCTTCCAGCTTTTCCCTAATTCAACCACAGGGGTTAGCAGATTCTGTCCATTGGTTGGGTACAAATATCTGCATCTGAATCTTTCAGCTGCTTTTTGGGTCTTCCAGAGTACAGTCATGCTAGGTCCATTTTTGTGAGTGTTTCATAGCCTCAGTAATAGTGTCAGGCCTTGGGACCTCCCCTTGAGTTGGATCTCACTTTGGGTCTGTCTCTAGACCTTCTTTTCCTCAAGATCCTCTCCATTTCTATCCCTGCAGTTCTTTCAGACAGGAACAGGTATGGGTCAGAGTTTTGACTGTGGGATGGCAACCCCCTCCAGTCAACAGGTTCTCCAGGGCAGGAGTGAGGATTTTTTTAAAAAGACAATTAGACAACATTGTAATATGACCCCAGACAGTTCTGAGGCTGAAGCAGGTTGTTTTGTTTTGTTTTGTTTTGTTTTGTTTTGTTTTGTTTTGTTTTGTTTTGTTTTGTTTTGTTTTGTTTTGTTTCCAGTCTACTTTTTGCCACTGTAAGCACTTGCAAAATGATAATATCATTTTTGGGTGAAGTAACAAGAAAGACAATAAACAAAATCCAGTAAGCACTTTTCTAGGGGCTAGTCAGGATTACCAAAACAAAAGAAAAGCCACACAAGCCTCCTGAGTTTTGCATTAACTCAAAAGTAAATGTTTTTAAACTGGGCCTATTTCCTGAGGCCTGGCCCAAAGTTAGACTCTTGGTTTGAGTTTACTTCTTTTGTCCTGATCCAAGATCAAATTTTTACCAAGTGTCTAGAAGCAAGCACCCCCAAAAGCTCTCCACACTTGATGCCCTGCCTTCCTGTTGGAGACTCTATAAGCTTCCTCTCCCTACAGTTAGCAATTTTATCTAAAGTCCTTTGAGTCCTAAGAGTCTCTCACATCTGGTGCATTCTGGAAGGTCCCTCCCAATTTCTAACCTCCCAAGGCTGCCTGTTTCTTTTCCTTCTGCTGGATCTCAAGGTTTCAGTCCTTACCCCTCACCCAATAGCAGATCAGGTTCCCCTCCCACTGCCACAGATCCCCTGTCCACTTTCCCTTCCAGGTCCCTCCCTCCCACTTGTGATTGCTTTCTTCTCCCTCCCAAATGGAATTGAAGCATCCTCACATTGGTCCTTCAGCTTATTGACTCTTTTGAGTTCTTTGGACTATATCTTGGGTATTCTGTACTTTATGTATTTTAATTTTTTGACTAATATCCACTTATTAATGAGTACATACCATGCATGCCTTTTTGGGTGTGAATTACCTCACTCAGGACAATATTTTCTAGTTCCATTCATTTGCCTGAAAAACTCAGGATATCCTCTTTCTCAATAGCTGAGTAGTATGCCATTGTGTAAGTGAACCACATTTTCTGTATCCATTCTTCTGTCATGGGACATCTAAGTTGTTTCCAGCTTCTGGCTATCACAAATAAGGACTCTATGAACATAATAGAACATGTGCCCCTGTGGCATGGTGGGGCTTCTTTTGTGTATATTCCCAAGAGTGGTATTGTTGGGTCTTCAGGTAGATATATTTCCAATTTTATGAGGAAACTCCAGATTAATTTCTAGAGTGGTCGTACCAGTTTCCAATCCAATAAGCAAAGAAGGAGTGTTTTTCTTTCTCCACATCTTCTCCAACATGTGTTGTCACCTGAGGATTTGACCTTAACCATTCTGATTGATGTTGAAAAAGTATAACTTAAAAGCAAAATTCTAGGCCTGTAGGCCCAAGCTTGAGAATGTGACCTCTGTGACTCAATGCTCCAAGGTATGCTAATCATAAAACAGATAGCGACATTCCTCCACCCACCCACTTCCTGGGTTCAAGGAGTGTTCATTCAAAGAAAGTCACCCTGCCCTGACCATTGCTGGAACCTGCTATGGAAATGTGCTATTGTTAAGGGTTCTAGAAACTGTCTTGAGAAATAACCTGCACAACTACCAGGTATTCCTTGTGACTCTTGTGACTTTGCACTTCCTTGTGACACTTAGCTGGTATTTTTGGTATTTTCCAACAACACCCTCCCCACCTCCTTGAGTTGTGGTTTCTTCCTTTAAATACCCCCTTACCCAGCTCCTCAGGGCGCCATGGTCCTCTAACCCTGTGTGGTGTATGACTGTGAGCCCTAGACAACTCTTGAAATGAAAAGTCCTCTTGCAGTTTGCAGCAAGACCGTTTCTCGTGAGTGATTTGGGGTATTGCCTTTCCTGAGTCAGAACTTGGGGGAGTCCTCACATTGTGGGTCTTTCAGTGTAATGTGGATTCTCAGGGTCATTTTATTTGTGTTTCTCTGATTACTAAGGACTTTGAACATTTCTTTAGGAACTTATCAGCCTTTTGAGATTCCTCTGCTGTGAAATCTTAGTTGAGTTCTATGCCCCATTTTTTGATTGGCTTGTTTGAGTTTTTGATTAGCTTTTTGAGTTCTTTATATATTTTGGATATTAGTCCTCTACTGGATGTGGGTTAGTGAAGATTTTTCCCAATCTGTAGGTTGCTGATAAGTCTTATTGACTATGCCCTTTACCTTACAGAAGTTTTGAAGTTATTGTTAGAGGATTTCACAGATCTTTGCAGCAAATTAGGAAACTATGTTTCCATTCTTTAAACCTAGACTACTTCTGTGTTTGGATTTGTTCAGAAAAAATGTGAGATAAAGTAATCTTAGTGCTGACTCTGATCTAAGGCTCAAGGAGTTCTTCACAGTCCACTTGGTATTGAAGTTGAAAGAACCTAGTGGGGAAACCCCCACTCAACTCCCGATTCAGTGTACACCCAAGAATCATGAACAAATGACCATCTTGATGTAAAAGCATGAGGTAGTTTAATGACGGAGCTCATATCTCCCGCAGGAGACAGAGGTATCAACCCTTTAATGGCAGAGCTCCGGGTTGAAACATATCTCATGCAGGACACAGTGGATTCAACCCAAGGCTTGGAAGCTAGGGGTTTTTATAGAAAAGGGGTGGGATTGGGGGAGGAATTGGCAAGGTTTCACATGATTGGTCTATTTAAACATTAGCAGCCTGTTAATATTTAACTTGGGTCAGAAGGGTGGGAGATAGGGAGGTGCTGGGCCAGTCCGGCATGTCCTGCATATCATTCTCTTTATCTGTATGGCTAAGCAGCCTCAGGAATGTCTTAAGGACGGGCCTGCCTGGACATGTCCTGGCCTGTTCTGCTATGTTCTCAGCCCCAGGTTTCAAAGCTCACAAACAACTCTTTGGGCTATTTGACATACATTACATGAATCGCAGGTCTCAAGTTTTATTTCCTTTCAAAGTCTTATGTCTATCATATGAGCAAGCTCTGTGGAGACTTCTGATAATAAGAAAACTCTGTCCTCCTGGATGTGACCACAAAGCCAGCTAATCAGTAGAATCACAAATGAAGGGTGCCTCAGAAGTCCACACTCAGCCTAACTAGTAGGTTACTTTAGACTAGCTAAAACTAGAGATACAAACCTTGATTAGGTAGGTATCTATAGAAATTAAATGACCACATTTCATTCATTCTGATGTTTAAGAAAAGAAAGAACTTTTTTCCCTGCCTTTTTAAAAAAGATGTTTCTAAGAATCATTTCATCTAAATTATTTCTTTGTACCTACAGATGCATAAAAAGTGTTTAAATGACAAGCACACCACTAGTTTTCAGACACAGTAATAAATTTCTTAAGGATTTAGGAGTCAGGTACTTGAAATACAATAAAAACAGAAGACAGTACACATATCTCTTGGTCCTTATGTGACACTAAAGGGTATCTTTTAGAACTTCCTCTTCAATCCAACTTGTAAAATATGTTCCATAACACTAAAATAAGAAAAGTCTGGGGTTTTGTTTTTGTTTTTGTTTTTGCTTTTGTTTGTTTGGTTTTGTTTTTTGGTTTTTGGTTTTTGGTTTTTTGTTTGTTTTTTGTTTTTTGGCAATAAGCATTTAGCTAACATTCCTCCTGCAAGGTAAATTAAAACCCAACTGTGTTGAGAGTAGCTGGACCACTGCTCTCTTCCTTGAGGGGCTGTGTTTGAGAATATCAATACTAGAAAGTGGGAAAACAACATCCCAAACTACTGTATACAAAGAGAACATTGAGTTCCAGAACCTTTGAAATCGAGGAAATTCTTGCTGTGTCATGTAGGTCACAGGTTTCTTAGTTTCCTTTCCAATAAGAATAAAACATGTCTTTTACAGAATCATGGAATACTCAAAAAGATATGTATCTTATAATCTTAGTCAGCAAATATGAATGCAATCCTCCCACATTATTTATTTTAGTTTCAAAAGTAACTTTAGAGACTACATACTCCAATTGTCATTGTTTTTAAGAAATAGACTGTTGCAACCCAATAGGAAGAATAGTAATATCAATCAACCTCCCCCCAATCCCAGGGAATAAATTTATTTATTCATTTATTTATTTATTTATTTATTTATTTATTTATTTATTTATTGGTTTTTAAAGACAGGGTTTCTCCTTATAGCCCTGGCTGTCCTGGAACTCACTTTGTAGACCAGGCTGGCCTCGAACTCAGAAATCCTCCTGCCTCTGCCTCCCTAGTGCTGGGATTAAATGAGTGCACCACCACGCCTGACCTAAATTTATCTTTTAATTTACTTTATATTATGATTGCAGGCCCATTGGCTCCTCTCCTCCCAGTCCCACCCTTATAAATTCCTCCACCCCCCCCGCCCCCCCCCCACTATACTCTCCCCTTCTCTAACAAGGGAAAAAACTCTTGGGTCTTACTTCATTCTGCGACACGTAGTCTCAATAGGTCTAAGCAAATCCCTCCCACTCAGGCCCAATCAGGCAGTCCAGTTAGGTGATTCACTGGCAGGTAACAGAATCACAAACAGTCCTGTCTGTCTCTAATTGTTAGGAACCCACATAAAGATGCATCCTTCTTATTGATCAGGAAATATTACATGCCCTAATGTACCAAGCATCTACCTTAAATGTGAAAAAGTTATATCTTCTGTTTTATCTGTACTTTAAACAATTTCTTCATGTAATTTTCAAACAAATCCAAGAGAATTTGTTTTACTCACCTTTATACATATTTTGATGAACACACTTTTAAAGTACACAGTCAAATATTCACTAAATTTTTAAGTGATAACAATACATATTCAAAATAAAAGTGCATACCTAAATAAATATTGTTCAAAAAATCTTAATATTATGTTCATTTACCCTTCTATTTTTTAAATATATGTCCTTAAGTATTAACAGACACTGAAATGTGATTCAAAATTGCATGCATTATTAAATATAAAAAATAGGGAACATTTTCAGATTGCCTTTACAACATTTATCACTCAGAGATCTAAATTTAAATATGACATGCTGATTTCAATTTCCTTTCCTGTGTCATTTTTCGTTTCTTAATTATTTTTAAAAACAAGTGAAGTAATTGAATAAAATTAATTCAATATTAGCTCATTATGCAAAAAATGTACTTTCTCAGATTTGGAAAATATATCATTGCTTTAATAGATTTTTATACTACATATTTATATAATTATAACATTTGTGAATATATTACTAATTCTTCCATATCAAAGAATAGAAAAAACTTAAATAAATAAAATAACCAAATGAATAAACAATGTATTGACATTTTAAATAATACAAGTTTATTTTCTATAATTTCAGCATATGCAAATTGGTGTTTTTAATGTTTGATGTTTTAATGATGTTATAATTCATGAAATATAGACTTATACAATTATAATGGTATTAAATATTGCTGGGTTTCACAGAATATGAGAGATCTGTTTGTGCTTTGGGAGAATATGTAGTATAATACAAAGAAAATTTTTGTTTGAAAAACATGAAGACAGTACTTTGAGAGCAAAACCCTGATTGTCATAGTTCATAAGTGAAGTAAAAATGGTAAGAAAAGTTCATTATAAAAATTTTCAAGATTTTTTTGTCTAATCTCATATATTAAAGATTTTCATATGCTTGGTTGGTTGAGCCTTTTGTTGTTGTTTTTGTTTTTTGTTTGAGGAGTGGATCGTTTTTGTTTTTGTTTTTGTTTTCGTTTTTGGACTGCCAACATAGCCTAGCCATGAGTGGCATTGAATGTGTGATCTTCTAGCATCTATTTCCTGTGTCCTGGCAATTAATAATTTGAATATCAACAAGCTTTCTGGGCTTTGACCTTTCATTAATCAGGTTTTTCTACACCTCTCTATTCCTCCCTTTGAGAATAATAATGCATATTACATGTCATTTCATATCACAAGTATTGTATTTGTTTTTTACTTTTGCTTTTACACAAGGCAACACTTAAGAAATTTCCTTGAGCCGCTGAAGAGACTTTCAAATTTTAAACTGTGCTGAAACTGAAAGAATTTGGAAGTTGAACTAAACTCATCTTTGAAATATGAAATGGCCAAAAGTCTATGGAGGCCAGGAAGTGTACTGTGGTCTTTTGAATGAAAATGGCCTTTATAAGCTAATATATTCAAATACTTGTTCCCCTGTTTTAGGATGATTAGGAAGTATGTCCTTATTAGAGGAGAAATTCACTGGGCACAAGCTTTGAGATTTCAAAAGACTTTTGCCATTCTGTATGTCTTTTTTCCTGACTCCAATTTGTATATCAAAATATATGATCTCAGCTGTTTTTGCTGCTATCTTTTGCTCCAAAATCATGGACTTGAACACTGACACTATAATCCCTTGTTTGCTTTTATAAGTTGCTTTGTTCATGGTATTTTATCACAGCAATAGAAAAGTAACTAGTACAACTACAATTACTTAGTGTGTAATGGCAAACATCTATACATGTTCAGCATGAATACACATTGTTTTGACTATTTTCAGTCATTTTGTTTTGTTTGAGTGAATAGGCATAGAATGCACAAATACAGAAAATTCCGTGTACCAGAAAAGCACAATTCACAGGTAAAAACAGGCAAGCAAACAAACGCTAGGTCATTTAAATTTGTTAAGTATAAGCATACACTTGTCAAGAGAAATGGCCAACAAACATAAGAAGAAATACTGCGCATTACTGATAATCACATGTATAAATACACACAAAATGCATCACTTATGCTTGTTAGAATAGCTATTATCAAAATCAAAAAAATTTAAACATTGGTGAAGATGTGAAAACTGGAAATATTTAAATACTGCTAGTATACATGCAAATTACAACAGCCAATATGGAAAATTTGAGGGATACTAAAAGGAATTTAATACAGTGATCATTAAGCCTTTTTACTGAGGTATACCTAGCCAAATGAAATTACACATAAAAAATACCTGTTTACTTATATTTATCCATAGCTACCAAGATATATAATTAAGTATCTACCTATTTCTGGTTTCCTTAATAACTCAGTTGTGTCACATAGTGTTTTTCTGGAAGCTCTCTTGTCAGAGGGCATGTGATATTTGCTGAAAGAAGACACTTGAGAGGAAATGTGATATTTGGAAGGATTATAAATAGAACCCCAGAAACAATGGGATGCTATTGCATTTCTATGCCTGGCAACACTTTGATTTTTCTTTGGTCTTCCCTAGCCTTGGTTCTTCAATGGCCTTCACTTCATAGAGAGAAAGAGTCAAAGAACTTCTCATGGTACTCTGGCTGATGCTGGCCACTTCCACTGACTCTTGCTGATTTGATGGAGCCTTACTCTTTCTGTTGGATCTAGCCACCGCTACTGATTCGTGTTTGGTGTTTGCTATTAAATTGGACTGCTGGTATCCTGACGAGAAAGACAGAATCATCTCAAACAACTACTATTAAAGAGGTCCCCAAAATGCTTTTCATTTTATCCTTTCTCCACCCACCTCTGATCAGTGGTATAGAAGAGAGATTGAAGTATTTAAGGTCCCTAAATAAAGTAGACTTTAAAAAAATCTAAGCTTATAATATTTATATGCAATTTACATAAAAGAATCCTAATCAGTTTTTTATAATAATATCCTCTTCTCTATATTATAGCAACACAGATGAGTTTGAAGATATTATGTTAAGTGAAATAAAGCAAAAAAGAAAAGACAAACACCACCTAATCCCACTCACCTGTAGAATCTCCACAGAAGAAATAAATGTGTTAGTATAGAATGCAGTACGAGTTATCAGCATTATGGATGAAGTAGGGATTTGTCCGTCAAAATATACAAAATTTCAGTTAGATAAGTATCGTTCCAGACCTACTGTACAATATATAGAAGTGTATTAATAGCAGTATATTCTATTGTATAAGAGCTTGTAAGACTCGATGAGCCTTACATCTGGGATGTCCCAATCACAGAAACACACAGAGAGAGATCGATGCAATAAGCATGAGGTTTATTGATCAGGCAAACACTTTTTATACAATTTAAAGGTAGACCTTGATAACAGCAAGAGTTGGTTTAAACCCTTTGTTGGCCTGAGCTGACCTTTTTATTCCCAGCTTTAGAGATGGTAATTAGCCTCTCCTCCAGAGAGGCAAGTGTCTTCTCATGACTTTTCCTTAAGCAGCAGTGATGGCCATGGTGAGGTGAGGCGGACTTAGTTACCAGAAGAGGGAACTGAAACAATCTTGGTCACTATGTGCACCTGCCTTGCTTTCTTGTAAAGCTTGTTTTGCAGGGACATTCCAGGAAGGGAGTGTTTGTCACAACCTTCTAGGGGAAGGTCTCCAGCACGCTATTCTAGCAAGGTCTTTCAGGTCATCTTATGTTCTGTAAAATCGCACTTTCCCACAATCTCTCTTTGCTTTTAAGATCTCATTGCAGAAGAGACTATTGAGGAACACATATCCATTCAAAGAAGTATTCTTGGATATTTTATAAGCAATATGTTTACAAATACTTCTATTAGCAATGAAACATAAAAATTATAACTCAAATCTAAAAAGCACAGATTAAATATAGTAGGATAGGATAAAATGTTGCAAAAGAGAATCACATGTCTCAGTCCATTGTCACTTTCTTAGCTCAGTCTGTTAAAGATAAAACAACAGAAAGCCTAACCAAGATTCCCAGTATGTATTCTTATCTTATAATTATCACTGAACATTTTATTTTGAGAAATTATCTACCTGCTGTATGGAAGACTGATATAAAATGCAAACTCCTAATTTGAGAAAAGTGAAATGATTATAAGAGTTTTTCATTTATTCTCACTTTAAGTTAAAATGGAATAATATCACATTCAGCTAGAGCAGTTGTGAATCCTATGTCTGATGTCACTGATGTTTTCTGATATAAATGAAGAATTTTACTGATATAAATGAAGAATTTCATTTCATTTTTATAAATGAAAAAGAAACTATTTTTCAACTGACAATATTTTAATCAGATCAAAATATTTCTATTATCTTTTCTATAATGGTAAAGCAACATTAATAAATATATAAAACTAATATCTAGTAATTTTTAATTCTGATCCATCTCTTAAGTAATTGAAAATTATAATAAAAAATCATACATTGGTGACAGAAATCTAAAACCATGAATTGTCAGAGCACTTCACATTCTAGGTCTATATGCTACATCAAAGTATGAAAAATTGTGATATTTTCAAAAATTTAGCCACAAAACAGTTAACTTATTAATCTTCTAGCCACCTTCTGATACAAACTAGTAAGACTAGTAAAAGAAAGTTTTAAGTACAGTAAAACACATGGAAATAAATTTCTAATATATATATATTTCATTGCAAATAGTAAATACAATCAAATTATGTCTTACTCTGGCACCATCCCAGAGATTCTGAACATGAAGTCAGTCAATACTCACCCTTATAAAAAGTGTCGGTACAATCTACATGTCAGCAATGACAGGAAAAATGTAGAGGAAAAATAAAAAGGACATAGATAGGTCTTCCAGTTACCCTGTAAATTACTCCTGCTTTCTTTATTGATGGATGATAATGGAAATGAATATAATTGTATAAAGACTGAATGCTAGCATATTCATGAAAGCTTCAATTTGAAAGATACAGATAAAACTTCACTTTCAATATATCAGTTATAATATGAAACAGTATAATGACAACTTATAGCAAATAATAGGCATTAGAATGGTAGGTTGCTAAAGGTTGAAAATGGGTGAAGGGAGAATGTTGTCACAAAGAAGCCAGGTCAGAGGTAAGCATTATAAAACTTATTAAATGTTCTATCTGTCTCTGTTTCTGTCTCTGTCTGTCTCTGTCTGTCTCTGTCTCTCTGTCTCTGCCTCTCTCTCTCTCTCTCTCTCTCTCTCTATCTATCTATCTATCTATCTATCTCTCTCTCTTTCTTGAGTGTGTGTGTGTTTAAGGAAGGCATGTTCAAGTAAATTTGTACAAGTGACAAAACTAATAGAGAGACTTGATTGATCTTCCAGAAAACATTATTTTACATGCTCAATAGAGAAATAAAACATCCTGTTTTGTCTGGTAAGAAAGTTATCTTACTTAAATGTCCAATTTATACATTATTTGAAAACTCATTAGTTTGATGTGTGTGCATTGACAGTTATACATAATACATAAAAGAAGCATGAAACTATAGAAACAAGAAATAATTAGAAAACAAGGAATTCTAAAGAAATCTGAAAGACAGAAACCAGAGGCTCTACAAAGACACAGGTAAAGGACAAGTGGTTTCAGGAACTATATTTTTAAATGAAGGAATTACAACAAAAGGACATAAGATTTTAAAATGATGGTAGTTGGTCGTAAAACTACTCAATATTACATTTTCCTCCTAGCTCTAAAACTTTGTGTGCTGCAAGTTTTAGATGGCACATCGTGTTGGAATATACAGTATCTCATTGAAATTGTAATGCCCATTAACTTATTTTTCCTTTTTTTCATTTTGCTTTGTTGTTTTGTAATTTTCATTTCTATGAGTCTTTTGTGTACATATAAGTATATGCATAAAGATGAGGACAAGAATTTGAAGGAGAGCAGGGAGGGTTTGGAAGAGGGAGAAGGGGAAAATACTGTAATTGTATTATAATCTCAAAAAGAAAAGAAAAGTATGCCAAAGCCTTAAAACTACAGTTCAGCATCATTATTGAACATATTTATTTTCCATCAAATGTTTATAAAATTCTGATTTTTGTCATCTTGTAGATTTCTCTATTTTCATAAGGTAATTTTCTAAGCAGAAGCTTTTCTTTAAACAAATGATGGTGTCCATAATAATTTAACTAGAAACATGATGCTTTCTATGAAGATGAGTACAGTAAATGGCAAACATGGCTCCTTTGTGGAGGGTCTCGGTCACTGTTCTATTTCTGTGACAAGACAACATGACCAAGCCAACTCTTATAAAAGAAAACACTTACTTGAGGTCTTGCCTAGGATTTCAGAAGCTTAATCCAATATCATCCTTGTGGAAGCATGACTGAAGAAGTAGCTGTAATCTTTATACATTGATCTTCAGGCCAGAAAAAGAAAAAACAATGTAAGCTTGACTTGTCCGTTTGAAACCTCAAAGACCACACTAAAGGGATCCATCCCCTCTAACAAGGCCCCACTTTTTAATCCTCCCAAATAGTTCACCAAATGGGGAATAAGCTTGTAAATATATGAGCTTAGGACACCATTATTCAAAGAGCCACATGGAGGCACTACCCATGTACACACTTGGAAAAAAAATGATGAAGGGCTACAAGGTTCTAAACATGGTAAATAAAATAGACAAATTTCCCAAGGTTCAAGGAATTGGAAATCAAAACTGTGAAGAAGGAGCCTGGAATGATTGTTCCCTGAGAGGTTCTGCCATCATCTAATACAGATATAGATACTCACAGCCAACCATCAGAATGAGTCCTCGATCCCAATGGAAGAGCTAGGTGAAGGACTAAAAGAGCTGAAGGGGATTGCAACCCCATAGGAAGAACAATAACCACTATCTGGACCACCCAGAGCTCCCAGAGACTACACCATCAACCAAACATGGAGGGAGCCATGGCTCCAAATACATAGGTAGCAGAGGATGGCCTTATCTGACATCAATTGAAGGGAGGCCCTTTGTCCTGTGGAGGTTTAATGCTCCAGCATAGAGGGTTACTAGAGCAACGAGGCAGGAGTGAGTGGGCAGAGGAGCATCCCCATCCTCATAGAGCCAAAGGAGAGGGGAGAGAGGGAGGAAGGGATTGGGTATTGTGGAGGGGTAACTAGGATGGGGATATTATTTGAAATGTAAACAAATAAAATGATTAATAAAAAAGATGATTTTATTTACTATTTTTCTACTTTTTCTTGCATTAATTTATGTATTTATTCACATACTTTACATCCTGACCAAAGCCCTTCTTTTTCTTTTCTGCCCAGTCGATGTTGCCTGTGACCTGGATCACCTGGTACTTGACCTTGGGGGTTGGAAGTGAGGTGATGTGGAATCAGTGGCACAGACTAAGGAGCAGGTGAGAAACTCTGAAGCAAGCTCCTCTGAATTTTGCTGCAAGTTCCTTTAATATCCTCCACCTGTGCTCCATTGGTCCCAAGAAAGCAACTCTTCTAAACAGTAGTTTCTGATTGGCTGGCACTGTCTGTGTCAGTAATCACTGGTCTTTCAGGCAGTCCTCAGTGAGGTCTTCCCACAGGAGATGCCCTTGTAGCTTCAAGGCCCAGGGCCCTCTTAAAAGTCCCCTTCTCACATAAACCTAACCACTACTTCCTTCCCTTTCTCCTCTGTGAAAATGGACATCCCCACTGGTTATCAACCCACAAGGTCAAATCAAGTCACTGCAGGACTAGGTACATAGTCTCCTACTAGGCCAGAAAAGGCAGCCCATTTGGGGGAACAGATTCACAGAGAGGCAACAGAGTCAGAAATGCCCCCTTCAGTTGTTGGGAGACCCGAAGACCAAGCTGCACTTGATCAGGGGGCTTAGATCAAGCCTTTGGTGGGTGGCTCAGTTTCTTGGAGCCATCAAGGGTCTAGGTTAGTTGACTTTGTTGGTCTTCTTGTGGATAACCTATCCTCTCTGCTTTCCTATATCCTTTCCTCAACTTTCCTACAAGACTCCCCAACCTCTACTTTATATTTAGCTGCTGTGCATCTGTGCATCTGTTCCAGTCACTTGCTGTGTGGAGCCTCTTAGTGGACAATTGTGATAGGCTCCTGTCTGCAAGTATAACAGAGAATCATTAATATTATCAGGGGATAATATTTTTCCCATTGGATGTGTCTAAATTTGGGACAGTCATTGGTTGGCCATTCCCTCAATCTCTGCTCCATGTTTATCTCTACACATTTGGTAGGCAGGGCAAATTTTGGGTTAATGGATTTGTGTGTGTGTATGGGGGGGGGGGGTTATCCCTCCACAGGTAGTACTGCCTAGCTACAGGGGTAACCACTTTAGGCTCCATATCCCCCACTGTCAGGAGTCTCAGCTAGTCACCATCATTGTTTCTGGAGCATGCCCTATCTCAGGTCATCTCCTAGAGTTCCCACACACATATACCACTGATTACTGTTCAGATATACTCCAAGCATCTCATCATAGTTAACCCTACACCTGATCCCCAAAGCACACTCCATTCTCTGAAATACCTCTCCTACCTAGTTCCCTCCATTTCTCTACCTACTATGACTATTTTAGTTCTCTTTCTGAGTGAAATTCAAGCATTCTTCCTTGAGTACCCCTTGTAATTTACTGTTTTTGGATCTGTGAGTTGTAGTGTGGGTATCCTGTACTTTATAGTCAATATCCACTTATAAGTGAGTAGATACCATACATGTCCTTTTGTGTCTATATTTCTAGTTCCAATTGTATGCAAATTACATGATGTCTTTGTTTTTAATAGCTGAGTATTATTCCATTGTGTAAATGAACCATGTTTTCTTTAACCATTCTTCTGCTGTGGGACCTCTAGGTTGTTTCCTGTTTATGGCTATTAGGAATAAAGCTGCTATGGGCATGATTGAGCAAGTGTCCTTGAGGTGTAGTGGGGCATCTTTGGGGTATATGATCAAGAGTGGTATAGCTGGGTCTGAGGTAAAAACTATTCCTAATATTCTATAAACCCCTAAAGTGATTTCCAGAGGAGTTGTAGGAGTCCTATTAGTAATGAGGAGTGTTTCTCTTAGTCCGCATCCTCACCAGCACATTCATTGCTTGAGTTTTTTATCTTAGCCATGATGATGGATATAAAGTAGAATCTCAGAGTAGATTATTTGCATTTCTCTAATGACCAAGGACTTTGAACATTTCTCTAAATGCTTCTCAGTTATTTGCTATTCCTTTGTTGGGAGTTTACTGTTTAATTCTGTCTGTTAGGACAATCAAGAAAGCTTATGACAATGTGTACTCCTTATTATTTCCACTTTTCTATAATCAGAAGACTATGTTAACTCTATTGGGTTGCCTTATCCTGTCTAGATATGAGAGCCTTTTGTCTTGTCTTATAATATTTTGTTTTGTTGGAGACTTGGAGTCCTGCTATTTTTTTGAAGGGAAACCAAAAGGAGAGAGCAGTTTGGAGAGGTGGGAAGAATGAAGGGATGGGGAAGCTGTGGTGTGAATGTATTGCTTGAGAGAGGAATTGTTTTCAATAAAAAGAAAAGAAAACATTAGCTTTTCTAGAACTCTGCTGTTTTATTTAGATTTATACATGTGCTTGTGAGCCTGCATGTTCTTGTGCCTTTGCATGTAAGTGTATGTGTGCTTAAAGTTTTATTACGTTTATTTATCATCTGTGTAGAAATAGGTGGACATGTCCTGATGTTTGTGTGGAGGTCAAACAAAAACTTGTGGAAATAAGTTCTCTCCTTCTATTACTATGTAGGTTTCAGGGGCAATGAGAGGCAAGTAAGAGAAAATTTCTTTGGCCAGAGAGCCATTTCACTCTCCACAGTATTATGTTGTTGAAGCAAAAAGACCTTCAAATTCTCTTGTTTTTCAGTTAGGCATGTGAGGAAGTCAGAGATTTCAGGGAGGTGATCTGGGAGACAATCACTCTAGAATTGTAGGCAGCATTTCACATCAGCAAATACTTCAAAATTACAACTGAGTTTACAAAGATGAGATGGGGAGAATAGCTCACCTGCAGTAGATATATGGTTATACCCATAAATTTTAAAAATTATTTATTTTCAGGGACAATGCCCTCCAAAATTTACCTCATGTCATTTGTTCCCTTAACTACTCCCCTCAAACTGACTGGCCTCTAAGGAGGCCAAATTTATGTGAGTTCATACAAGGCCTTTTCAAAATAAATCTGAGGAATAGAGAGGTATATAAATTGCATAGGAAATGTCAGCTGTGAAGAGTGATCAGGGCCAGGAGGATGAAATACCATAGGGTATGAAGGCTGAATTTTGATAGAAACTTGGTGTCATTACCTACTTCCAACTTTCATCCATCAAATATGTCTCTTACATTCTGAATTATAGATAATGAAATAGTATATGAAATAATAATTACCAATGATCATTATTAAGACTCAAGAATATTAATAACTCAAGTCACTTGAAAATATAAGTTTTCTACTCCTTAACATGGTTAAATCTCCCTGTAGTTTATCCAGAATTACTATTTAATGGTACGGTTGCAGCAACACTGTTTATTTGTTTTGCAATAAAGTACAAGTCATTCAGTGTTTGATGCAAGTATTTCAATCATTTTCTAATCTTTTTGTATCTTCTGTAGTACACACAATGGTATTGAAAAATACTTCACATATTTAAACAAAATTAATGAAGTCACAGCATAAATTCAAGCTTCTTTTTTATATGTTCATCACATTTTACCAAGTACCAATTAAATTGTATATTATACTCTTTAATACAGCAAAACAAAAACACAAAAATAAAACATCTGCAACACACACATGCACATACACAGAGGATCCTTGACTTGTGATGAATGTGGTCCCCATAAGCCCACAGTACACGGAAAAACATTCCAAAGTCAAAAATGGATTTAACACACATATCCCACTGAATAGACAGCTTATCAGCATAATGCACTTAGTACTTTGTACTAAGTGTCTAACTTTTCATAAGTAATATTAGAATCTATAAGTCAAACTATTCAAAGCCCGTTTCCAACCTTGTGTGCATATAGTGCATGTAAGCATAAATGTGCACAAATATTTACACTGATCTTCACAATCAGAAAATTAAATCTCTGAGAGGTTGTATCATTCGCTATTGAAAACCACAGCATTTGCTGAGACCATGCTAATTGGCTGCCAAAGACTAGGTTTTTACTCCAGACATCTTAATTTTCAGTGAGTTCTTTCTCTATGCTGCTTTGACCATGCCATTCTCATTCCTTCCACACATGTCATACCCCAAACATAAACATTTATTTCCCTCTAAATGACATGGCAAGAAAGCAAAAATTGTCTTGCTTGACTTGGGTAGTTTTTGTGAATTGACACTACTTTGTATTGAAGCATCTGTCCTACAGTTGGCAGGGGTTTTGAAACTACAAATATAACAGTTCAATGCATTCACTTGGCTTTGAGTTTAGAGCCCTCTACTTTAAGTAATGTTCTCGAAAGTGACAGGATCACACACTGCTCTTTTTCAGTACAGAAGCTATTTCCTCTAGTGCTCACCCTTAAGTATTTCTTCCCCTTCTTTGCACATTATGGTTGTGTTATGGATCTGTAAAGACAAAAGAAGAAATTGAGAATTACTTCTATATGTTGGGAACATTATCTTTTCATCATTAATAAAAATATGAGAAACAATGTACTTTTACTATGATGCTTTAAGGAGCTACACAACAGCTAATATGTCACCTGAAGTTACTTATAAATATATAGATAAAATGCATAAGTTGTAATAGTGCTGTTTACATTTTGCCTAAATTGAATTGCTTTAATATTTTTAAAGAAAGTAGTAGGGAAATTAGCATAATAATTTGTTCAACTTTTTGTCAGTGTGAAATGTTAGGTTATATCCTTAAGCAGGCTTTATTGCTTGGATGTAATGAAAGTGTATCAAAATAAAACTTTCCTCTTGCAATTTTCTCACATCAGTGACTGATTTAGTAATTTATTTTGAAATTCTTTTTTATAGCATGGATAATTTATCTAGCCCCTGAAACAAAGATAGAATTGGTTTTCTTTGTAACTGATAAAACAAGATACTTAGAAATGGATATGTCAGCACTTTTATGAGTTTTAGAGTAATCAGGAATGTAAAAATAGTTCTGTAGAGTTCCAAGATATAAAACTGTTTTGTTACAACACTGGGTGCAGACTCTGAAACCAATGTAACAAAAACTGGGTTACATTTTCTCACAAATGTGATATTTCTATATAATCTCTTCAAAATATAACATTTAAAGAAAAAAAAAAACACCTGTTAAACTTAAAAGGCCCATTTTCTAAGCTTTCTTATTTGACACACTTTTGAAGCCAGTATCAGAGAGTATATAATTATTCTGTCATATTTTGTTTTCTGGATACATTTTCTTAAAATTATACATTCAGGTCTTCAGAACTTTGGGCAAATACTTCTGGTCTACTATTTGTCTTTTCTATTTAGTGGCAAGGAAAGATGATAGGAAATGTATATTTGCTAGAATAATCACAAAAACTAAAAATGAAAGAATTCAGGAAGTAGTTGTTTAATACAGAAAGTGATGATATAGATTCATATGGCTTTAGGTTTGTGTAGGTCTTGACAGTTATATATATATATATATATATATATATATATATATATATATATATATACTCAACAAATTGCATAAAATCATTAGCTTTTTATATTACTTATTTCTGTTAATTCATAAGATAGCTGAATATAACATAAGTCAAATTAGTTGACTTAGGTCATGAAAAGATAACTCTTGAATGAATAAAATCAAGCTTATTGTGTACACCATGGTAAAAATATGTTCCAGGGCAAGAACTGTACTTAAGTGGCAAAGAGCTCATCTAACATATCTAGGAACATGGAGCTAATATAATAAATATACTAGATATGTACATGCTTGTGGGAGATCAGCTCTCTCCTGGTGGAACTTGTGTACAGAGGGCTCGCGAACAGCTCAAGCTCTGGGTGCAGATGGGGACAGGGAAGCATCCTGTCCCAGCTGCTCTACTGTTCCTGAGCCCCGTGTGCTCCTCACAGCCCTGTTCCACACAGTGATTGGAGAGAATGTGGCTATCTCACCTCAGAGCCTGGGAGTGAAGGCATTCCTGGAAGAACAGCTCTCCCCTGGCGGGACAGTGCAGAGCAGGCATGGAACAGCCTCAGCTCCCAGATGCAGATTGTGGACTCTAAACGATATTTATTAACTCATAAATTAGTCATGATAAATTATTTGCTCTGTCTCCTGTATTAGATGTGCAGAAAAGATGCCAAATGCAAGTAACTTCTAAACAGCTAGAAAAAAATCAGGCAATATGCAGAGGTCATAAAGTGAGAACCACTCACAGTTTAAGATGCCTGTCCTTTTTTCTGTACAATTCTGAACTGATATTAATAGTGCAACTCAAAAGCCAGTCTTCTCTCAGTTCTGTGTTTCAGAGACAGAATTTGAGAAAGCGATTTCTGGACAGCTCTAAGTGCATATCTAGATGAGGTTGCTGTAGTTTAGGAAGTACACTGTGGTGATGCATTTTTATAAAATATCTTATATTCTATGAGATGAAAAATTTTATTGGACCTCACAGTCAGAGTTAATAGCACAGCCCTAGGGTCTTTCAGTCTTAAAATTGATATCCAAGATTGTATTCAGTCTGCTTGTTTAATCTGCCTTTAAGGGAACAAGGTAACAACCAATCTTACTTGTTTAAGGTTTCCCATGGCATAAACTTTTACAACCTAATCTAATGTATAGCTACAGTCTTACATTATATACTCTTCCCTGCATCTGACTCAAGAGCAATGGAGGTACTTTTTTTATGTGTGTTATCTTAATATTTTGCTCCTGAAAAGAGCAAATTAAATGACAGTGGTTTTATAATATGGATATTATCATAAATGTTGAGTGTAACATTATAGACGGTGTTTGATAACATTGGTTTGTTTATTGTCTGGGTAAAATGTAATTAGTGACTCAATCCTTTGTACAAAAATCTTAGAGATTTCTGTAACGTATTTCTTATACCTTCCATACGTCACATTTTCTGTGCTATTCGGTATAATAAAGAACATAGCCATTTGTAAGGACAAACACACACACACACAAATACTCACAGATACACAGAGAGTCATGGAAAGACAGATTCACCAGATAGCATTAAATCAGGCACATATTCATCCTCATACAACAGGCAGACAGGAAGATAGAAAAAATCAAGGAGAAAAAGTAGGGAATTCAAATCAGGCTCACTCTTGGTTAAATGACGCTGATAAGAAGTACTTTATTATTTCTTTTACTTCATGTAATCCTGATGCATTATTGATGACTCTGAGTTTGTCATTAATATACGCACTTCTGGACAGTAAATTATGATTTGGGGTTTGTATATTTACAAGTATTAAAAAAAACTAACATTAGTTGTAATGATGGGATAGTTGGGATGAGGATTATCAATAGACAATCAACCTAGTAAAAGAACTAGGGATTAGTGACCACCTTAAATTTGATCAACTATGCTGCATTAAAGCAACTGAGTTGGGAAAGCATAAGGCAGAGAAAGATACTGGACAATTCAAATAATTCAGAAACTGAAAATTCTGATGAGAAGCCCATAATAGGTTTGCTTTAGTAAAAAAAATAAAAAATAAATAAAAAAAAAATAAAGGAACATAAAACCAGGACTATAAGGATATTGTTTACATGAATTAACAAAATAAAATTTGTTGAAATTGGGAGCCTAAATACTCACTGTAAATTGAAATAAATAATATAATGTCTGGTATATAACAGTAAAATAGGAGTTACAAAGTGTTATAAGAATTTGTGAAATAATAGTAAAAGCATGCATTAATTTACTTCAATGTTCAATTTATATATGTTAAATAACTAAGCTATCATGATAAAGCACATGAGTTCTTCATATTTCCAAAGCACTTAAAATCTAGTACTGTCTGATAATACAAAGTAAAAACATGTAAATAATGCATAAAAATGGTCTCATGAAAACTTATTTTTAACCAATAGGTATATCTCTTTTGATGTTATAGGTCCAGTGGAACACCAGCTAGAGTTTGGGGTCTTTATCCAACATAGCAGCTTATCTATTCAAGTTAATTTAAGCTCTATTTGTATTGCTTTTCCAAGAGAATTAATTAAGACAAGAAGAAAAACAAAATGAGCCACTTATTGACGGCTACAGCTTCAGTTTAGAAGTGACACGGTAATATCCCTGAAAATGTAATGGTCAAAGCAAGTTACTAAATGTAAATATGACCAGAAATTACAAACTTACCAAGTATTAAGAGATTTAAAGGGAAAATATTTAAATAATAATGATAATTAGAGATTTTATGGGGAGAGAAGAAAAGAGAAGAGAGAGAGGAATGCTATAGTTTGGGGATGAAGATTGGAGCATTTGGTGTTTGTTTTTTGGAGAGATAGAAACATATAGTGCATAGTAATGATACATGTCATTTCAGTAATAATGTTAAGTAAGATTATAATATTAGTCTTATGCCAAGATTCTTCTGGCTGGCTTTGATGAATATGGCTTCCATATTATAGAAATGACCACAATAACTGAGAATGTGTCCTGTACAAATAGGAAGATGCAGAGATTCTCCTAAGAAAAGCCTAAAACACCTGAAAGACTCATGTGGCAAGAGCCACATGAGCCTATGACTTCCATGTTATAGAAATGACCACAATAACTGAGAATGTGTCCTGTACAAATAGGAAGATGCAGAGATTCTCCTAACAAAAGTCTAAAACACCTGAAAGGCAACAGCCACATGAGCCTGGAAGCATGTGTATCCTGCTCAGAGTGATGGCCAGAACTTTGTACCATTCTTAAGCAGGGTACAAGTATAACTCATGTTCAAATGTCACACTAACAAACCTTGTGAGTCAAGAGGTCTATGTTACTTCAAGTTTCCATAATAATTATGTTATATAGCAATATATAAAGAAAAATCAGATTAATGGTATGCTATTAATTTCTTGGTAGGTAATATCAAAGAAAGTTACAAATATGATATTTAATATGAGCACAGTTTTGAAAAATGGAGGAGGGTAAATCTCCATACGTCTTTGGATGACTCAGCCTTTTATCCTCTTGTAACTATCAGGGGGAGTATATGTAGAATATCATCACGCCATTAGACAAGAAGACCTTGTCTGGAAACATATGGGCTATGTGCTCTTTTCTAAAAGAACATGATGTGATGCCTGTACTCAGGGTGTCATGTTATGCAGAATAAACTCATGGTTGACCACATTTATATTCCCTAAGCTTCAAAGTGACACAAGGGGAAATGTAGATAAGAGTCTCTTTATTAACAACACTCATATGTTAAATATCTCTTGCTTTATTGAAGCACTTACATCCACTGAAAATAATGACCATGTATTAAAAAGGTTGGGAATAAATGTCCAAAACTAAAATATTAAAAATATGCAACATGTACCCTATGGGACAGCCTTCCTCAGAGTTGATTTCAATGAGGTAATCAGAAGGCCTATGATTATCTTTCACACCCATTTATAACCAGTCAATTTTTTGTTGATTTTTGAGAGGGTTGTTTTGGTTTTGTCTATTAATTTATCCTCATATAGTTGCATCCTAAATACAGGTTCCCCTCCCTCTTGTTGATCCAGTCACCCACTTCCCACCCCCACCCTACCTCCTCTTCCCTTCCCATCTATTCTTCACCTGTTTTCCTTCCAAAAAGGCCAAACCTCCCAGGAATATCAACTAAACATGGCATATCAAGTTGCAATAAGACTAGTCACCTTCTTTCATATTAAGGATGGATGAAGCAACCCAGGAGCAGGTCAAGGTCTCCAAAGCAAGCAAAAGCATATGACCAATTGATGTATTGTCATGGAAGAATGTTTTCAACTAAAGGAACTTTGCAGAGTTGAATAGGTAACAATATTTTTTAAAACCAGGAGTGAAAATAATGCCAATTACAACAAGTTTTTGAAGCTTGAGAAACTTTATGGAGAAATATTAATTAACATTATTTTTACTTCTTTTCTTTCTTCCTGGTGTTGCCTCCCATATACTATCCTTCTCTCAAATTCAAGGCTTCTATTTTCACTAAATATTGCTACACACACACACACACACACACACACACACACGTTCATGCACACATATACATACATTGTTCAATGCTTAGCACAACGTGCACAGTTTGAATAATGATAATTCTATGTATGTGTTTTAAAGACTGACAAGTTAGTATTGGATAATCAATTTGTGAGCTCTTTCTTGTGAAAGATTATTTCATCTCCTCTCACATTCTTTAGTTGTCCTTAGCCAGCCTGGGCTTTCCTCCATCTGCATTTACATGTCTATTGCTGCTGTCCTTCTTCAGCTCACGCATAGGCAGTAATAACAGTGACACTTTATGAATATAGGTTCTGACATTACTAGGAGACACAAATTCAAAGGAAATTCTGTGTTTCTCTAGCTTTTACAATCTTTCTACTTCCTTCTTTGCAGTAATCCTTGAGCCTTCAACTTAAGAGTCATATTGCAGATAAGCCTTTGGGACTGTGTTTTACGACTCTGCATTTTGATTAGTTGTGATCCTGTAACAGAGTCATTAAGCTGCAAAGAGTAGTTGTTCTTTTCAAGATCCTTCACTAGCCTTGGGTAGTTGGCTAAGTTTGCAGTACCAAGCATGTTTCCCTCCTGTTTAGCATATCTTACATCCAACTCAATAGCTATTGGTCACTGCGAAAAGTATGTATGCCTCTACTACACAGTTAGGATAATGGTGCTATGCTTGGTAGTTTTATGTTGATTTGACAACAGAGTCGTCTGAAATGAGGAAATCTCAGCTGACAATATGCCTCCATAAGATCTCACTGTAGGACATTTTCTTAATTAGTAACTGATAGGAAAGGGTCAGCCAATTGTGGGTGGTGCCTTCCCTGGGCTGGTGGTCCTATGTTTATAAAAAATTATGCTAAAAAAGCCAGTAAACAGTATGCCTCTATGGCCAGTCCTCTATATCAGATCCTGCCTGCAGGATCTAGCTCTGCTTATGTTTTTGTCCTGACCTCCTTCAGTAGTGCAATAGAACCCTTTCCATCACAACTGGGTTTTGATCATTGTGTTCCCTACAGTAATAATAACCCTGACCCTGAGAGGTGCCATTCTGAAAAAGAATTGTAATTTACAGTCACTATAGTTCTGTAAGACTATTGGTTGATTCAATTCTTTGGAGGCGTGTATGGTTCCTGTGGTGGTTTGAATAAGAATGCCTTCCAGAGGTTAATACATTTGAATGCTTAGTCACCAGTATCTTGGACAACCTTACCCAAGAACTCAAAAGAGAGCTTCTCATTCCTAGTGACAGAGTATTTATTATATTGGGTTTTTTGCTGCTAAAGAAAGCATTATAAGCATGGATGGAAATTTTTCCATATATATATATATATATATACACACACACACACACATATATATAGTATTAAGCATATATATGTATTAAGTATATATATATATATATATATATATATATATATATATAGTATTAAGCATCTAATGTATCTTTAGGTATAAAGTTAATAGTATGATTCCTTTCTTTATGACTTTTTTAGACATCCATACTGTTAGTTATTGACATATTTTAAAGTATTCAAAATAACTATGTAAATTTTGGACTTGTCTAATAAGACAAAATTGCATGCTTCAGTGACATGATTTTCTTAACCATTATATTGAAAGAACAGGTAACACTTGATTGGCACTGAGATGGCTCTTCTATCAGGAAAACAAAATAGTGTAATTTTAACACAAAGGTGGGTCCTTAAACTGTCTTTTCCAGGCTCTCAGGGGAGTTTTGAAATTGTGTGCAACTTATATGCATTTTTCCTTTAAAAATTAGCTCTCTAAAAGATGTTTTTTCAAAAAATGTCTGGATATTTCCCAAAATTTTACATACCCATTTTCTAGTATGAGAAAGCTATGTTGAATCATGTCTTAAATAAGACATTTGATCATTCCTAATCAGACATCTCATTTTTTTTTTATTTTACCTTAACAACAGTGAGAAAACGAGGTATTGCTTGTGGAAAATGGTAGAATATTGCTTTGTGTAGAATTATTTTAATTATAATTTCTCACATAGTCTGAATAAAAATAACTACTTACTAACCTGTTGTCTTATGACAATAAAATTTCTTTACTTAAGTGTGTATTTTACTGTATCTTACAGATAAAGTGTCAAAACCTTTTATAATGTTTCCCATTTAAAAAAAATAAAAAAACAGTGAACTAAAAATTCTACTTCATGATTCTAGTTTTTCCTATAATATAATTAGATATGATTGATAGTGTTTTATTTTGTCAATCCATGAAATCAATCTCTTCAACAGTGGTTCTTATCCTTTCTAATGCTGTGACCCTTTAAGATTTTCCCTGATGCTGTGGTAATTCCCACCCATAAATTATTTTTGTTGCTATTTCACAACTAATTTTGCTTTTTTATGAATTTTATTGTAGATATTTTTGATTTCTCATAGTCTTAGGTGACCCCTCTGAAAGGGTCAATTGATCCCCAAAGGGTTGCAACCCACAGGTTGAGAACAGCGGCTTCAGAAAAATTACATATTCTGTTTTACACTCAGATATGACAATGCAACTTACTTTAAAAGTGTAAGAAGTTATCTGCCACCTAAGCTCTCAGACCTATCATAAAATTAGTGATGCTTCTTTTGTTGTTAGAGAAAAACATAAATAGTTTTTTTTTTTATATATATATATAAAGCAAGCATATTGGAGAGTTCTGGTAGTGGCTTTCACAGTTGTCTCTTGAATCGAAATAGTTTTCTTTGTGGCTATTTTGTTGTTCTTGATTTTACAAATGACTTTTTTTTTTACAATGTATGTTCTCTCATTTATTCTTTAAATTTCCTGAAGGAAAAAAATTTCCTGCCCGGTGCCAGTTTTTGCAGAACAATAATTAGATATAAGCTTGTCAAACTTTCTCACAAAGCTATTTTGAAGATGGGAATAAATTCTGACGTTAGAATAGGAAATCTGTGTGAGGGCTAAAAATACTTACACAAAGCTAACTGATGGAAATATGAAGTATATTTGGCCCATCAGTGATTCATAAAATATCTACTGTGAAATCCATGCTTTCTTGTTTTTTAAAAAATAAAAGAAACTTTCAGAACAGTACTTATTTTGTCTGCTTATTGTGATACTGCTAGGTTTCTGTGAGAATGTGGGAATATGATTGTCTAGAGTAACCTATTTATGAATATAAGTGACCATAAAGGTTCTGATCAAAACGAGGATGACAAAAATGATGATAAGAGGCTGTAGGGGGGAGCTGGTGTCAGTTTCCAGCTCATGATGTGTCAAGCACTAGGTCGTTTGTCTATTGAAGCCTTCTGAGGTTTTCTCATTACACTCTAAATAATATACAGCACACACTTGCTAGAATCAGTCCCTAGAAAACTGACATAGAATTCCTACACCTAATTGTTCTTAAACACTCTTTTTATATTTTCCTGTGCAATAGAGAGTACATTTCAGTTTCTCTGATGCTAACATTGCTGATGCCACGGGACCACAGATTGAAGGTCTTTTGTCAGAAAGCCACATTTTACTTCTCATGAGAACCAGAAAAACCTATAATTGGAAAATGGAGAATTACACAGCCCCCTCATGTAAAAGGATGCAAAACCTAGAGGCAACCATCTTTAAAACAGAGATGCACTGTTTATTTCTATTTTGGGGCAAATTAATATATGTGAACACAAAAGAATTATACTATAATTGCAGTCCCTGGAATATGCATATAATGTGAGTCAAAGCACACAATCTTACAGGAAAAAAAATGATTTGAACGTCTCTATTCTGAAACCAGCATCATCTAATGTAGGACTGGATGAGTCCCGATGCAGCTGAAATGTTCAAGGGAGTAGGGTTGAAAAAACATTGCAGTGAAATACTTTACATTTGACTTACTTCCTTGTCCAGGCTGGTTTTTACAAGTCTGATTTTAAAGCCAATCAAATACTTGTTTAATTAGATGAAAAATAACACATTCAATCTCAAACTATAACTGAAATATTAACACGTTTTATTGCCATAGATAAGATTCTGTATGAAATATTCTTTAGCTTTTGAAAAGAAATAATATCAACTGAAATAATATTTATTCAGTAGACTTGAAGTTCTTAATAAATTATCTGTAAAAACCGAATATTACATAAGATATATTCCTTTTTATGTTTCTCAATTCTGGAAGGGAAAATTAATTTTTAAAAAATAAATATATACAAGTACTTGAAAAACTTAATTCATGTAAACCAGGAAATGCAGCTATAACATTTTTCACAGCAGAAAAGTGAGTTGCTTTTGCTCTTTGTTGCCTTTCGTGGATTTTGAGTTGCTATGGCTTCCCATCTATCATGTTCATGACAAGCATTCAAAGCAGAAATACTGTAGGAGGATTACTTGTCTGAGAAAACACAGTCTTCTAAAGGCCTTTATTTCTGGCTCACTGACACTATTCACCTAAACATGCAATGAATGGCCAAATAAGCTGTACTTATCTTTTTTCTTCTGTTGTCAATGTCAGAACCCTTTAACCTGGCATGTTTTCTAAGAGTCAGTTTCCTTTCTCATGAATTTCCCAACCAGTGCCTCGTAGTGGTAAGTAAGGGAATAATACATTATCATGAAATAGCCTTCATAAGCCTTTTAATGCAAGTTGACTGAGGATTGTTAGCTAATAGTCTCCTGTTTACACACTTTTATCTTGACACTGTAATTATAATACCTACACATGTCACTGACACAAAATTTTGTAAATGTGCTGCCCACTGTGCTCACATATAAATAATTAAATTAAAATTAAATTAAAATTTCAATAGCTAGAAAGGTCTATTACACACAACTGCATTCTAAGACAATGAATAAGTTACACATAATACATATATGAATTAGTATAAAACAAAAATCTTAAATTAAGAACTTATAAAACACTATATAAATCCTATGTATAAAATTAATATAATTGTTATTACTTTTGTATTAAAATATATTTAAAAATTTTTATATAATAGGTATAACTTTGAAACTTTGGTTTTTAACTATTTGATTTTTATTTTAGTTTTTCTCCAGAATATATGTGGCATTTTGATCTGAAATAGACAATAAGAATGAGATAAATAGATCCCTGTGACAATGGTCTTTGTCCCAGGCAACACAAATAAACATCAAAGAATAAAAACTTTAAACAAGTGAAGTAAAGTAAGGATGTTTCCAGTAATAAGTAGAGTTAGCTATTTGACACAATGACTCAATGACTGGAAGCTTAGCAACACATAGTGAGCTGACTATCATAATACCTTTATATATTATCTAGCGAGGCTTAGATTCTTGACTATATCCCACTGTTTTTACTTTGATATGCTGTAAAATTATCTCCTAAAGATTAATTTTTATATCATAGACTATGACTGCTCTCAACCTTATTCAAATACATTCCTTCTTTTGTAGTGGGCAGGTTTCAATGTAGAAAAAAATTAACTGGACAAATTACTGAGAAGAGACTGAGTGTTCAACCTAAAGGACAATTTTTATAGCTCCACCCCTCTGTGGTGAGGCTAAATGAACATTGCTGAAGAGTAGGTAGGAAGAATACAGGAGCTAGGTGACAATTAGAAGGACAGTGATATGCTGTCTTCTGGACAAGATGTCAATATTGTACTCATGAACTCCTCCACAAGACTAGTATAAGAACTGCACCAGATTAAACCAGTAAAGGTAAACCCATAGAGAATCAGCATTTTATTTACATAAAATTCATGCATATATACATCTGCAAGCACTAGACCTAGGCCTATTTTTGTTATCATTACTTTTCTATCATCCAGAAAGGAACATGCCAGAGTCCAGTCCTGGCAGGGATGAAAACTGGAAAGAAGATGAGTCGAATAGGAAAGAGAGGACTTGGACCAAAGAGATGCAGCTCACACACTTTGGTGCTGAGACCACTCAGACCACCTTTCAGAGCCAAAAGGCTTTACATTCATTTTCTCATTTTTTCACATACAGTCTCTCTTAAAAACATTCTATGCTTAACAATAATATGCATATAGTATTTTTCCCTTTCTTCTCCTTCTCAACCCCCATGTCTCCTGCTTACACGTGAACTGAACCAAGAAAGGAAACATAGCTTCAGCAAGCAGTTAATATGCAATTGAACACATTGGTATATGAACAAGTGACCGTGATTGGCAGCAATTGCTGTTACAGGATAAAGAGGTGATTAACTACATAAGCAGTAAATTTTGAATTTAATACTACCTAGCATTTCCCCATATCCTACTCAGGAGTTCTTTTTTTTAATATTTTTTTATTACGTAATTTCCTCAATTACATTTCCAATGCTATCCCAAAAGTCCCCCGTACCCTCCCCCCCAATCCCCTACCCACCCACTCCCACTTCTTGGCCCTGGCATTCCCCTGTACTGGGGCATATAAAGTTTGCAAGTCCAATGGGCCTCTCTTTCCAGTGATGGCTGACTAGGCCATCTTTTGATACATATGCAGCTAGAGACACGAGCTCAGGGGTACTGGTTAGTTTATAATGTTGTTCCACCTATCGGGTTGCAGATCCCTGTAGCTCCTTGGGTACTTTCTCTAGCTCCTCCATTGGGAGCCCTGCCAGTAGTAACCCAAGTCAGTTTCTCATTCTTGCTTGAATTACCACTGAATGTTCCTATTGTCTTGGAACCAATGATCCAGCAAGACCTTTCTAAATTTTGAAAATCATCTAGCTGTTGTTTGCAACAAGTCTTAGTGCAAATTTTTGTCAGACCTAAGTTCCCATCAGAAGAAAACATCCAGCCTTTAGCTGATGTTCCCAGACCAGGCCCTCATGTTGACTCAACCACATCACCATGATTAACAAACACAGGAGTAGTAATCTATTCTGCTCCTAGGATCCTCAGAGACAAACAAGAATGAATCACAGTCCCAGTTTTCTTCTTTCGATTCTTGATAAGTGGCTGTTAAGGACAAAGTGAAAGTGAAAACTGCCATTAGCAGAGACAAAAATGCAAATGCAAGGCAAAAGTGAACCAAGAATTCCTTCAGGAAACGCCAGGAGATTCTACAAGAATATCCCCCCAGAGGTCCATGCCATGTGGCGACCCAATTCCTCAGGCCTTGCCATAAGGAAAGTGTCTGCATTACACTCATGTACCTTACCATGTCACCACCAGGAGCAGCAACAAACATAGCTTTTATAATTAGCTCAAGTTTCAGAGTTATACTCTCCTAAGGATAAAATTCTACTTGGTCTTATTACCTATAATAATACCATAATTGTCTAATATCTAAAAGTTATTGTCATCATTGGAAATTAATCTAATAATTACCTTCTCATCATGATGAGCCTATCAGCCCATTTCAATAAATTCACTTTCAAATTATCACATATTAATTATTAATGAATCAGAGCTTTGTTAGTAGCCATTTTTGTATTTAAGACTGACAGATTATTCCTTCTATGTCTAGAGGGTAGATGGCAGAGAACAGGGTAGTTCATATTTAACAACTGGATAATAGACACAAAGATTCTACAGATAAAACTTCTCTACTGATTTGGAGAAGGGCTAACAAACACCTCAGCTTTAAAAAACATAGGAAATAAGATATGACTTTTGGAGCATATATCTTACCCTAAATTTTCCTCTCTTTTTGTTTATCCTTCTGTACTGGCTGCTGTTGTGTGTCAACTTGACACGAGCTGGAGTTATCACGGAAAAAGGAGTTTCCGCTTGAGGAAATGCCTCCATGAGATTCAGCTATATGGCATTTTCTCAGTGATCAAGGGGGAGAGCCCGTTGTCTGGTTGTCTTGGGTTCTGTAAGAAAGCAAGCTGAGTAAATCAGGGGAAGCAAGCCAGTAAGTAACATCCCTCCATGGCCTTTGCAACAGCTCCTGCTTCATGACCTGCTTGAGTTCCAGTCCTGGCTTCCTTTGGTAATGAACAGCAGTGTGGAAATGTAAGCTGAATAAACCCTTTCCTCTCCAACTTGCTTCTTGGTCATGATGTTTGTGCAGCAGTAGAAACCCTGACTAAGACACCCTCCAAAAGCACTAATGGCACAAACAGGTCTTTATCTTTACATTGCTTGTCAATTGCCATGTTTTCTTTCCTATGTCCCTATCAATGCAAAAACAATGTGTCTTTCCCTCAAAACACAAATTCCACTCAAGAAAGCCTGATATTTATAGGCATATGCTACTTCCTATGTCTTTGGTAAAGTTATTACATGTCTAAATTGTGATTTGGTTTTCCTGTTCTTAATGCGAATCTGTTAACTTTTTAGGTAATTGGAGAAGTAAATAAAGAGACATGCATCTACAACAATTAACCTAACCTAGCAATGGTAAAGAATAAGTGATGTCAGAAAAATTGGAGACATTTTGACTCATGTTCCCACAAATATAAAATAATATTTATTACTGAGCTGTGTATTTTTCATAAGCTAAATAATTATATTCATGAAGGGATCTATTTTTGCCAACTAATTAAAGTATTCTTACATAGAAATTATGATCACCATATATCCATTGTTGTCACTACACAGTAAAAACCATCAGAGTGTGTCCAGAAGCTGGTATTTCCTCAAAAGAGGTAAAAGTGAAAGAAACCTCAGGACAAAAAAAAAAACAAAAACAAAACAAAACAAAAAAACCCAAAAAGCTAAACACTCCGTGATTAATATTTTTCAGTGGAAATGAATGCATTGTTTATTTTATATCACAGATAATATAATTGAGTAATTGAGCTAAATGAATGATGGACAAAAATCTGATGGTCAAAAGATACCTTGATGAAAACATAGGACTAGTATGTGTCCTTCTTATTGCAAGACCTGATTTCTTTTACTGTTTAGTAGGTAAGCTTTGGTATCTACTTCTAGGGTTTCTCTTATTAACCAATACTTTGATATCATGATATATTTACTGTGAATGATGAGCTTTAAATTAATTTGCTATTTCAAAAAAGAATCTTCAACATGGACAACTGTTCCTAATAGGCTTCTTTACAACTAACTAATGTGCAATTTGTTGCTTGTCAAAACATTAGGAATTGTGTTCTTATTCCATGCAGAAGATAATTAGCTAAGATTTACTCTAGGAAACGCAAACAGAAAAAAAAAAACTTACTAAATTAAGAACTCAATAATCTATTTTTAGTCTGTGACTTTTATAATGAATTTAAGGAGTCTTCTGTTCATATAAAATTAAAAATTTTAGCATAATATCTTCATGTCTAGTTGAATCAGTTTTGATTTCATGAGCATCAGTGTGAACACAGTATATTAAAAAGACTCATTTATAATCTATTAAATAATAAAAACATAATAAAAAATTTTTGGTTATGTATTTCCACTAAAATTCAAATTCTGATGTTTTGGCCATGATATATGTGTCCAAATTTTAGTATAATTAAAAACCTAAATGTAAAGATACATCACAGCCATATCATTAAAAGGGTTTTTATGTACCTTAATTCTTTCTCTGTATACTCTCTTTATCGAGTGCCTTCTTGCTCAAAGGCTACTAGAAGTAACACCTATGTTGAAAGTAATTAAATGCCAGATCACTATAGAACAACCAAAAAGTTTGAATTACCATCATCAATTAGAATTTTTTAAAAATGCAAAATAGATGAGCTGGAAGAAATATGGAGACAAAGTGTGGAGCAGAGACTGAAGGAAAGGCCATCCAGAGAACTGCCCCACCAAGGAATCGATCCCATATGCAGTCACCAAACCTGAATGCTACTGTGGATGCCAGGAAGTGCTTGCCTGATACTGCTGTCTCCTGAGAGGCTCTCCAAGAGCCTGACAAATACAGAGGTGTAAAATCAAAGCCAACCATTGGACTGAGTGTGGGGTCCTCTTTGGAGGAGCTGGAGAAGGGACTAAAGGACATGAGGGAATTTGCAAGCCATGTAGGGGGAACAATACTGTCAACTGGCAACCCCCTCCCTCACCTGGAGCTCTTGGGGACTGTACCACCAACCAAAGAGTACACAGGGAATGACTCATGGCTCAGGCCACATATGTGGCAGAGGATGGTCTTGTTGGGACATCAGTGGGAGGAACAGCCCTTGGGCCTGAGTGAGTTCAATACCCCAGTGTAGTGGAACACAAGGGCAGGACGGCATCAGTGAGTGGGTGGGTGGGAGAACACCCTCATAGAGGCAGGGGGATGAAGGGATGGGATTGGGGGTTCCAGATAGGAGTCCTGGAGAGGGGATAACATTTGAAATGTAAATAAATGCTCACAACCAGAGCATAGGGTCCCCAATGAAGAAACTAGAGAAAGTACCCAGGGAGCTGAAGGGTTTGCAGCCCTATAGGAGGAACTAACCAGTACCCCCAGACCTTCCTAGGACATCTACCGAAGAAAACACATGGTGGGACTCATGGCTCCAGCTGCATATGTAGCAGAGGATGGCCTAGTTGGTCATCAATTTGAAGAGAGGCTCTTGGTCCTGTGAAGGTTATATGCCTCAGTATAGGGGACTGCCAGGGCCAGGAAGTGGGAGTGCGTGGGCTGGTGAGCAGGGGGAGGCAGGAAGGGATAGGGTGTTTTTAGAGGGGAAACTAGGAAAGGGGATAACATTTGAAATGTAAGTAAAGAAAATATCTAATGCAAAAAAGATCTAAACATCCTCTTAATACTCCAATTTTTCTCTTTTGAAATAATTTCTATATGGGCCAGACCTGACACATATACCATAAATTCCAGCAAGAGATATATAGGCAGACAGAACTCTGTGAGTTCAAGGCCAACCTGACATATGTAGTGAGTTCTCAGTCGAGCTGGTCTATACAATAAGACCCTGTCTCAACACACACACACACACACACACACACACACACACACACACACACACACACACATACACACACACCAGTTCTTCTCAGTTGAGCTGGAAGATTCTTCCATGCTGACCACCTTTCAAAAGTATAGGAAGATGTTCTTTATTCTGCTTGGAAAGATAAGCCATCAGTAGTTTTATCCAGCTGTGAACCCTACATGCTACCACATCAATCTGGCTGGAAAGAGGACAGATATGCTCACTTAGATAGTAGCAGCACCAGTATTTTCGACTTAACTAACCACTTTTTGATTGGTTTTGAGGCTTCTCCAGAGGATGGTATTGATTCCTGGTACTGTAAAACTGTCCAGAAGCCAATGGCTGGAGAAGTCAAATGTCCCCATGGAAAAGCCAGTATTGTTGTTTTTTGAAGTAGGCATTTATCAAACTGCCTCTTAAATTTTATAAAATTATAAACATTTTGCATTTATGACTATGTCAATAGATTTTGCAGTTCTCAATGATGAATAATAAACAAATCAAACTAGAAAGACATATTCATTTATATATAAGAAAGTATTCAAAGAATGGTGGTAGGTTGGTAATAAATTAAAAAATTATTTCAAAATTGAAGAATTAAGGTCTACTCATACTTTATTTGTAAATGAGAATATTAAATACCATCAACCAGTTTAAAAAATTTACAATAAATAGGCCATTTTAACAACATAGACAGTTTATTTTGTAACATTATGTTTAAACAATTACAACAACAGTTGTGGGTGCCTTCTGTTCATGACATGGCTATTGCACCAATGAATTCATAGCAGCAATGTGTGCCTGCCTAAGACCTGCACAAAGCCAGTCCCATTAGTATTAAAATAAGGATGTGGGCAGACTCATGAGGTTCCTCTTGTCATTGAAGAGATATATGAATGTAATGGTTGCTGGCGGTAGGGAAGTTATAGCTTCAGACATGCAACCACTGAAAGGACCCAGATATAGCTGAATCTTGTGAGGCTATTCTTGGGCCTAGCAAACACAGAAGTGGATGCTCACAGTCAGCTATTGGATGAAACACAGGGCCCCCAATGGAGGAGCTAGAGAAAGTAACCAAGGAGCTAAAGGGAACTGCAACCCTATAGTTGGAACAACATGATGAACTAACCAGTACCCCGGAGCTCTTGACTCTAGCTGCATATGTATCGAAAGATGGCCTAGTCGGCCATCAGTGGAAAGAGAGACCCATTGGTCTTTCAAACTTTATATGCCTCAGTACAGGGGAATGCCAGGGCCAAGAATTGGGAGTGAGGTGGGGGGGGGGGGGGAGAGCATGGGGGACTTTTGGGATAGCACTGGAAATGTAAATGAAGAAAATACCTAATTTTTAAAAAAGGGGAAAAAAAGAAAAATAAAAGAATAAATCAGAAAGGTTGTCTCTACTAGGAATTCACATTAGCCATCATTATTCATCGTTTGATTGGAGAAAAAAGCCTACATATGATACAGACATACAGACTTAAAAGGATTCCAGTTAGGAGAGTTCTGAAGAAAGAAATCAGTGATTAATGTTAATAAGAGTTTACCAAATTTAAAACAGTATTAGCTTTTTAGCTTTTTTTTGTACCCAAATATATATGTCCAGTTATGGTTTCTGTTGCCATGATAAAACTATATTACAGGAAAGGGTTTATTTGGCTTACATGTCCATGTTGATGTCTACCATTGGAGCAAGTCAAGACAGGAATTCAAACAGGGTAGCGACTTTGAGGCAGGAGATAATACAGTGGTGATGAAGGAGTGCTGCTTACTGGCTTGATCCTCATAGCTTGCTCACCCTGCTTTCTTATAGCATGCAGTATAACAATCCCATGGGTAGCTCCACCCACTGTTGACTAGGTTCTCCCACATCAATGACTAGTTAAGGAAACTTTCTACAGGGATGCCTGCAGCCTGATCTTATGTGGGAATTTCTAAATTGATACATACTTCTCTCAGATGACTCAAGTTTCTGTCAGATTGACATAACTCTAGCCAGTACTATATGGATCAGAGATGATTATTACGAGAATGGAATAGCCTATTATGAACTTACATATTAATAATAATATTAACTTATATAAATAATAAGAAGAATGAACACATCCCTCCCATTACTCTAGTTCACTTGCTCCACTTCTTTATTAAAAAGTTGAATCATATGTAATTATATATTTTTATAGATTATTTCCTTAATTTTACTTTCTATCTTTTTAAACTAGACTTTAAGTTTTGAAGATAAGACATCAAACCATTTTTGACCCAAATATCCTTCAATGAATATTCATTAAACGAAGTCAATATTACCGTGGATAAGAAGTTAAACATTCATGAAAAAGGAAATCATGGGGAAGAAGCTGTGAAATGTTACACAGGAAGGTCTCATCACAAACAAGGAACTCAAAGGTAGCCAGAGGGACTCACATGAGAGTATCTGATCTTTAATCCCACAATCCAACTGAGGTCAGCTAAAACCATGGCATTCATGTAATCCCAGGCTCCAATGGCAGACTTGCAGAATTACTAGCTTACTGGACACATACAACACAGACAGCAAAAAGACCTTGCCTCAAAATGAGGTTAAAGGTGAGTTCAACACTCAAGGTCATTCACTGACCTCCACAGTTGCACTACTGTGCATGTCATGCACAACCACATCCACGAACACACACCTCATATTATGGACACGACAATTAAACAAAACACCATTTGTTTAGGTATTGTATAGAATACACACAAAGCCAAGCTAGTAAGGCTTGACAGGGAAGAATATTCTGCTTTTAATAGGAAAGCCACATAGGTGTGTTTCACTGTTGAAGGAAAACTTAGATTGAAGCATGGGGAATGGGCTGGTAAAGGCAAAAATGAAGTTAGGAGAAGAATGCCTTGACTGGGAACTCCATGTTAACTGAACTGTCATGGTGACAGAAGGCTTGGAAATAAATGAATGAATGCTAGTGACAGTCAGAAGCTATCAGCAGCAATGTTTTTTAAAGAATAAATAAGGCACAAGACAAAATGATATGTGACATATTTTCAACTATAAAAAATTCAGAAAGGAAAACAATGCATATTTTGTTCTCTAATATAAAATTCACAGTAAGACTAAGCCATATAAGCAAATTACCAAAAAGAATAAATTATGAGTGAAGAAAATTTCTTTCTTCATAAATAAATCTTCATGTAATCATCCATCTACCAATGAATCCTAACTGGTAAACAGAAAAACATGAGGATTTCACAAATGAGTAATTGCCAGTGTACAATAAAAGTAAGCAAACCTTCATGTGAAGGAATGAAACCTATACATATGAAACCATGACACACATGGCTATTATGTTTCTAATGATCTATCAATATGAAAAATTAAACCAAAACCATTAAAATAGGAAGTTTGTATGAAAATAATACACTCACTATACTACATACTGACAAGACAAAATGTTCTAAAGAACCTGATTATCAATGCAATTCAATTGTAAGAGTTTTTATTTTTGCATCCTAATGATTTGTTTCTGTTCTAGCTTCCCACGTGTACTGTGTTCATGCTTCAGTATGCCACAGCCACGAATTTATTCTATTTCTTAATTTTCTTTCATTTTATGGTGACAGTAAAATATTGTGCAGATAACAAGAGTGTAAATCCTTGTAAACTTGGCCAGCAAACCATGGCTGTGGCATTCAAAAGCTCCAGAAGAGAACTCACTATTATTATGTTAATAAATCAGCACAATCATAAACTGCCTTCTAAGTACTTGTCCTTACATCCACAGATTAGTATAGGTTTTTGTTTTTGTTTTTGTTTTTGTTTTTTTAGTCTTCATGAGAAAAGCTTCTTTATGCAATAGGCCATGAGCTATGCGGACTCACAACTGGTCAAAGTGAGAGAATAAGTGAATGTATAGTGTTAAACCCCAAGATGACTGTGGTCACCTCTGCCATTATTCCATCTTCAGGGGTGAGGGAACATCACAGAGGAAATGATGGAAAGATTTTAAGAGTCAGGGTTTCAGGACTCTTGCTGAAGATCAGGACAAGCTCATAGCAGTTGTGTTTATATTCATCAGCATCAACCCAGACAACATTCTGCCATGACTAGGGTAAAACACATGAAACCCATTACTGAGCTGAGGAGCAGTTGACAAGCTGGTAGCTACTATATACTACTAAATGTTCCGTATGCGCCACTGAACTGCACCCTTTTGCCCATATGGGGGCAACTCTAATTTGAATAGGAAGGAGGAGGGAAGAAGGGAGGAAGAAAGGAAGAAAGGAAGGAGAAAGGGAGGAAGGGAGGGAGGGAGGGAAGGAGGGAGGGAGGGAGGGAGTTGAAAAGGAAGGAAGGAGAGAGGGAAGGAGGAAAGGAGAGAGGGAAGGAGGAAAGGAGAGAGGGAAGGAGGAAAGGAGAGAGGGAGGGAGGAAAGGAGAGAGGGAGGGAGGAAGGGAAAATGAAGGAGAAAAAGAAAAGAAGGAAGAGGAGGAGAAATAAAATTGGAAGGTGCTCAATAAGAACATGAAGAGATGAAGTATATGATGCTTATAACTGAAAACACACCCTATCGGTTTAGGTATTTAAACACTTGGTGCCTAGTTCTTGGTGCTATTTCAGGAGGTTTAAGATGAGCAACCTTGCTGGAAAAAGTCTGTTGCTGGAGGCAAGCTTCGAATCAGCCTCTCATTACTTCTAGTTTTGGTTTCTCTACTTCAGGCCTTTAGTTTCCCACTACTTGCTTTGGTAACCATACCTCACAGCCATAGTGGACTGAGTTTCTCAAACTATAAGTTAAAACTACAAACCCTTCCCTGTGTAAATTGGCTTGACCCTTGTGTTTAAGCATAGCAACAGAAAAGTAATACAGATAAGGATATGGATATAAAAACATTGTAAGCAGTTATAAAAATAATGTAGAGCCTTTGCTTCTCAAATTATTTATTCCTTATAAAGAAATTGTAATATATACTTGCAGTATTAATTGCATACTACCACATTTTATAAAATAGAGTGAAATGTTTCTTAGCCAAAATGTTAAATAAAGAAGAATATAAATTTAAACACAATTTATAATGTCTTTGGATAATATTTAAAATAAGTTGAATCACTACTATTTATTTAAAATGTATGTTTTTTTTCCAGTGCAACAAAATTAAAATGTATTTTCATAGGGGGACTGTACAGTGTTTAAGAGCACTGACTGCTCTTTCAATGGACCTGGGCTCATTTACCTCTACCACATAGCAGCTTACAAATGTCTAAAATTCCAGTTCCAGGAGATCTGAGACCCTCAGACAGATGGACGTGAAGCAGAACACCAATATACATAAAATAAAAACAAATAAATTATTTAAAAATACTTTTATTTGTGTTTTAGCCCTATCCGTGAGACTGTTAGCTGAGATTTAAAGTTTTTCCAACCAAAGGAATCTTGAGTTACAATGTAATTGGAATGTCAAATCAAACACATTTACATGTTTTGGTTTCACCTGAGGAGGCAGAGTGCAGCAATATCAAGAACTCTGTTAAAATGATGGATATCCATAAAAGAGTCAAATATACAGCCTTCTTACTTGTTTTAGAGTAACACTTTCATTTTCTTCATGAAGGGAGAAAATTTGTTTCTGTGAGCAGCTTGCGGATTCTTTCTATCTTATATTAGTGGTGACAGGCTCATGAGAATGAATTTTCTCAGTTGTATCATTGGATTTCTTTAATACCTCAGCTAGAGAACAGGACAGAAAAAAATCTGTGTTTAAGTCTCGCTACTACATATATTTGAGAGAAAGAGTTTGCTTTTTATGAGAGTACAAGGAACTGTTGACGATGAAACAGTGTAAGAAATGCCTTAGCAAGGAGAAAGGCATTGTACTTCAAATGCCCAAAATAGTGAGAGCTACAGCCTGGGAAACATACTGCAGTCCAGTTGAACAAACTAAGCCTACAGACAGGCATGCACAAAGGTGCAGAATGCCTAAGAAGTGAATAGAAAGTTTCCCTGCACCATTGGCTAACTTTCAGAGCAACAAAAGCAATCCTCTTAAGAACAGGAATAACATTAAGGAGAAGTCATAATTACATGGGTGGGTACCTTAAATCCTACAGACTCACTATGTGTTGTGTGTTATAAGTACAACCTAAGGTGGTTTACCTCTCAAATACAAAAGCAAGTGCAGAAAAAAAAAAGATAAAATTCAATGCTTTAAACTACTCAGTTCTTCATTGTCTTCATATCTGGCAAAGCACGAGGGTTCCTTAGGCAGCATTAAACACTTTGATATTAAGGGGTGACAATGACTCAGTGTGTCTTTGCAGAATCCATTTAATATGGTAATGAGAAATATATTGCTATAGATAACATCTGTGAAGTAATAGAAAAGGCCACAAACTGGCTAAAAGTAATGACAGAAAGGAGATTTATTCTTATCCGAAAACGCTGAGGTTATTATGAATAAGTGTCCTTTTTTTTCCTCTCTACACAGAATTAAAATTATTACTTGACGGAGAAAGATATATGAGGACTAAATTGGACAATTATCACTTGCTGTGGACCAAACAATGTAGCTATCTAACAAGCCTACCAACATTGTTTAATGATAATGTGTTGTTTGCTTTCCATAGTTAAAAATTGGTGATAACAGCTCAATAACGGCTGTATTACTAAAGAGAAAATATTAACCTTAACTTTTTTTTCTGAGATGTGCTACAGATTAAAAAATAGAAATTTAAGACTAAGGTAAATGTGGTATTTAAATAATATTTTATTTCAAGTTAATTTTACATTGTATAAAAGAAAGGTATAGATTGGCATTCAATATTAACTTCCTCTTATTTTCCGACCAATTTGCTTTACCTCTGCTTTTTCCATGAATTCCAAATCACTTAGATGAGTAATTATGAGAAATTCATATTTTTTTCTTGAATTCTTTTTGAAATTTTAAATATTATATATAATAATGACAAAAATTAAAAGCTATTATATCATACTAAATAATGAAAAACTAACTAGTAAATTAACTAAATATATTTACTGTACTGTGCTGGGAATTGATCTCGGGTCATCTTCAAGGTTAGAAAATGCCTTTAGCCACTGATCTATTAATTCAGCCTCTCTTTAGAAGATTGTAGTATTTATTTCCATATTTGAAATTTCTAATAACAATTGCAGAGATCGATCAGCAGAGTATTTGCTGTAGAGGCCTGAGAACCTGCAGGCAGATGGCCAGCAACTCGGTAAATATTCATTGTGTCCATATGTACCTGTAACCACAGTGCTGGGGAAGAAGAGGCAGAGAGACCAGATCACCACATCAAGTTCCTGCTTCCAAGATACAGCGTCTCAGGCTTGGCATTACGGCACTGCAGACCACGAACGAGTACAAGATATCCGCTTCTGGCTTCCACAGATGTACATATCAGCACACACACACACACACACACACACACACACACACACACATACACACATCGATACACATGTATATATCACACTCATACCCACCCAAAAACCCCATTTTTACCCCCACACACAGATAAAAAGAAAGAGAGAGAGAGAGAGGGAGAGAAAGAGAGAAAGAGAGAAAGAAAGAATGAAAGAAAGAAAGAAAGAAAGAAAGAAAGAAAGAAAGAAAGAAAGAAAGAAAGAAAGAAAGAAAGAAAGAACATTTTATAAAATATTCTGATAAAAATTGCCAAATAATGTATTTGGGAATAAGTTAGATTTTCTTTGACTTGTTTGAGCCACATGGAGCGCACATCCATCTCCCTCCCTTACCATATTTTTTATTTAATGGGGTTTATAGAGCAAAAATTCCTCCTAACATTTCTGTCTACCTGCTGTGTTATGGATATGATTCTTCCCTTCAGCCCACCTGCCTTTTCACCTGCTCTTTAAATTTAGGTTTGTCCACTCAGGTGCCTTAATCCCAAAGTCTTCCAGAGCACCTTTATTCCCTAACACTATTCCGGTGCACATACTTGTTGTAACTGGTTATCAAAGAAATGCAGTTTCACATACTTCTGTGCAATTTACTTATGCAATCAGTACAGAAACCAACTCAGGACCCAGAGAACACTCAGGTTTTTCCCTCCAGACCTGAGTGTCTGTAGTAACTCTACTAATCTGTTATCAAATCATTCAACTGTGTCTGATCCAGTTAACAAGCCCTCCCCTCCTTTTAACTCTTGCCTTAGTACCTTGCATTCCATACATTACATTTCTCCCCTAAACTGTACAAATATCCTTAAGTAATGCACAAATCCCAACATTCCTTTGTGGCTTTATCCATTTCCCTCTTAAAATCTGAATCTGAAGACATGATTATGGCAGTTCACATCACAGGGGAAATACACATTAACATACAGTTTTCTAGTGCCCACGGTTGTCACTAACTTGACAATAGGAAAGGAAAAGCTTTCTGGCTTTATGAAAAAAAAAAAAACATAAATTCTAAGACAGTAGGATGAAAGTTTGCAATACTGCCAGAACCTAGCATTAGCAAATCACAACATAAAACATAAGTACCCTGGAATAGCCTGCCAGGTCTCCTGTAATCTGGCAGTTATTTCAAATATTTTTATTCTGGCCTTTGCTTTTTGCTTTTTTGAATATATATATATATATATATATATATATATATATATATATATTCTAAGGAAGTTTTCTCAAGGCTTCATGTTGAAAGCTGAAACCATTAATACTGCTAAGGAAAACTCCATGGAAGATTAATACGATTAAGTCCCTTCTTGCCCATCTTTCAGCAGTGCCTCTTTTATATATATGACTTACAACCTTGATAAAATGAGAATATTAGAATTTACATAATATTTCTGTCTTCTGAGAGTAAGTTCTTCATAACTGGGACCTCTTCAAAGACCATATTATCTTTGATTCTAATCTCTTATTGCTTCTCAGAAAGAAATATTCAATAAATACTTCTAATTATGTAAAATCCTGAGTCAGTTCATGTCTTATGGCTGTAGACAGTCTACAGGGATATATAATTTTAAAGACATTGATATTATTAATATCCCACAGTTGTCTGCTGCTTGTTAGTTTTGCTGGTCATACTTCCACTTTGTAGCCCTGCTTTCTGTCACCATAGAGAAATAGCATTTTTTCCTCAGTGATTGTGGTAAGATGTAGCATTCAGAACCTTTCATTGACTCCAGTGCTCCATGTGTGAGAAGTAAGAACGATAGTGACATTAGCACAAGCCTAATAAAACACAAACTCACTGTAACAGCATGCTTGCCCATTATGAGCCTTAGGAAATTTATACACTTGGAATTTAGAGGAAAATATACTTTCATTCCAGTGAGTAAGACAAAATGAGATATTTTAAACTACATGTTATTCAGTCAATCTTTATTGACTTAAAACATATTCTATGGTGCTGCTGATATGACTCAGTCCTAGAACCTACACAGTAGGAGAAAAACAATTCCCGTTAAGCTGTCATCTGACTTCTTCCACACTGGGGCTCACCTGGTATACTTACTGGCAGATCTGAAATTGCCTATACATGTACACACACACACACACACACACACACACACATATACATGGAGAGAAATAAACATAATTTTAAATTTTAAAAAAGCATTTGCTATTTTCATCTACAATTACATTGTTTTTCAAAAACGTATGCATTGCCTTGTTCATTACCTAGTACTTTAAATACTTTCCCAGGAACACCAGAACAGTCTTTCTAGTGATTGAAGCGTCGTGCAGCAACTCTGCTGAGTTTTAACTCTCACGCTACTTTTTTTTGAGGCTCATTGTGCTTTACTTCTGTAATGGTTCTGTAACCCAGCACCAAAGTCTGAGGTGTGGGAAAACGTCAGAGTATGGAGGGGTGGCTGTCTCTGTGCATTGTGCATCCACATTTACTACATCAGTGTCGATCACACTGGCATTCTACAAAGGCATGTCAACTTATAATCTTCCTGGTTCAGTTTTTGCATAAGAAAAATGTATTATGCAAACTGAAGTATTGGCAGCCAAGAGGTAAATGCTGCTAAATGTCAGTTGACAGTATCACGAGAGCTTGCACAGAGGAAACTATATATTTTTGCTATATGACAGAACATTAACTGAAAGTGCCATTTCAGAGAAGTGGAGCAAAAATCTCACTACATAAGGATTTCTTAGAAGCAAGTTTTTTTGTTTTCTTGTTTTTGGAAAAACTGTTCATTCACACTATGTAGGCAATATTGTCCAAGTTTTATAACCAAATCTCAGATCATTATTATGATCATCACATTTAAGCATTTGAAAAGAAATATTTATGTGAAAGGCACGACCTTTTCATGAAAAGAAAACAACAATCAATGTGAAGAATTAACAGGACAAGCTTTTTATTTTTCTTGTAAAAATTAAGCTAAAATAAAAGGAAGAGCTTCCATTGCAGGAATGGCTTGTCTCATTCTCTCATGCGTGCAGGGACTTGGGTTCAATCAATAGTATTGAAAATAAATATTAGTTCCAAAAATACAAAGCTTCAAGAGTAAATAGTGCTTTTAAGTGATTGTTAAAGTTCCAAATTTATTACAGATTTGTGTGTTTTGTTAAATTTACAAATGCCATCACACACATAGTATTATACAAGATAATTCATAAAAGTCTTGATGTAAAAATTTTAGTAAAATTGACTGTGTTTCCTATCTCATTCAGCATCTTTTAATTTTTTTTTCCTACCAATACCCTGTCACCCATGTATTTGACTTTTAGAACGCATTCTACTACCTGACTGAAGGGTATTTCATTATTGTTCTTTTATGGTATTGCTCTAGTGGAGTTTTACAAATTTTTTCCAAGAAAGACTTTTTAATCAATTAAAAAATTGACTTTCTCTTGCAATTTAATGAGCATGTGATATCCACTTTAAAAAAATTAATTCCTAGTTATCATTTAACCTAAACCAAACTTCCTTAAATATAGTGTCTTAAAAATAGTAGGTCATCATGTCCTGTACATATTATTTTCTTTTTTTTTCTTCACTTTTCAACCCATTCTGTTTATTGCAGTTGCTAAGCAGCATTTCACAGATGAAATAAATATATCTGGTGTGTAAGGGACACAGAAGGAATGTAACCAGAGGCCTGATAATGGGGTCTTGACAGTAATAACATAGTTAACACAAAACAGCTTTTGCCTATCTAGTCATTTATCACCTCTGCTGATTTTCTACTTGTATGAAGATGACTTTGCTATGTGTGGTTGCTCGAATTTATTGTTTTAGCTGGTGTACGCTAGTACATATTATTTTCTGCCTCAGAAATTTGTACAAGCCTTGGCTAGAGAACTATGTTCCACAGACTTGACTAATCCCTCTTGACATTACTCAACTGTGAGCACCCTATCCTAGGGGCCACATGCATCTTCTCCAGTTAGACTCAGAAGTTCAGCACATACACCATCATTTGCTTAACATCTCAGAATCCAAGAAAAAGAAAAAAAGAAAAACCTGGAAGCCTCCAGGTTCCAAAGGCAGATCCAACAGGGCAGACTGATTTTCACTGTGTGATCCATTAATACTAAAGGGTTGTCCCTCAGTTCTGTTGAGTGATTTGCATCATGACACTAAGATAAAAAAGCTCCAGAACATTCTATTTCCAAAAATGTAGTACTGCATATGAACTACTCATTCCCATCTGTATATTTAAAATTTTCAGGGATTTACTTATAAAATACATTACAAGGTTAATGTTGTATAAGTTGCCTTTAAAATGTGGTGGGTGAGAAGTCACCGCAGGAATTCCACTCTATAGGACTAGACAGGATACTGTGGAATTGAGTTTGGAGCTTCCCTGTATCCCCGAGAGGCTTGGATATTGGCTTCTCAGGGCATGCATGTTGGATTTGAAGGTTGAGATAAAGCAGGGATTAAGAAGGTTATGAAGATGGTTTAGTGCAGAGTTCTATCAGACCTTCAAAGAAGATCTAATCCCAGTTCTTCACAAACTATTCCACAAAATAGAAACAGAAGGTACTCTACCCAACTCATTCTATGAAGCCACAATTACTCTGATACCTAAACCACAAAAAGACCCAACAAAGATAGAAAACTTCAGACCAATATCCCTTATGAATATTGATGCAAAAATACTCAATAAAGTTCTTGCTAACCGAATCCAAGAACACATCAAAACAATCATCCATCCTGACCAAGTAGGTTTCATCCCAGGGATGCAGAGATGGTTCAATATACGGAAATCCATCAACGTAATCCAGTATATAAACAAACTCAAAGACAAAAACCACATGGTCATCTCGTTAGATGCAGAAAAAGCATTTGACAAGATCCAACACCCATTCATGATAAAAGTCTTGGAAAGATCAGGAATTCAAGGCCCATACCTAAACATGATAAAAGCAATCTACAGCAAACCACTAGCCAACATCAAAGTAAATGGTGAGAAGCTTGAAGCAATCCCTCTAAAATCAGGGACTAGACAAGGCTGTCCACTTTCTCCATACCTATTCAACATAGTACTTGAAGTCCTAGCCAGAGCAATTCGACAACAAAAGGAGATCAAAGGGATACAAATTGGAAAAGATGAAGTCAAAATATCACTTTTTGCAGATGATATGATAGTATATATAAGTGACCCTAAAAATTCCACCAGAGAACTCCTAAACCTGATAAACAGCTTCGGTGAAGTAGCTGGATATAAAATTAACTCAAACAAATCAATGGCCTTTCTCTACACAAAGAATAAACAGGCTGAGAAAGAAATTAGGGAAACAACACCGTTCTCAATAGTCACAAATAACATAAAATATCTTGGCGTGACTCTAACTAAGGAAGTGAAAGATCTGTATAATAAGAACTTCAAGTCTCTGAAGAAAGAAATTATAGAAGATCTCAGAAAATGGAAAGATCTCCCATGCTCATGGATTGGCAGGATCAACATTGTAAAAATGGCTATCTTGCCAAAAGCAATCTACAGATTCAATGCAATCCCCATCAAAATTCCAACTCAATTCTTCAACGAATTAGAAAGTGCAATCTGCAAATTCATCTGGAATAACAAAAAACCTAGGATAGCAAAAACTCTTCTCAAGGATAAAAGAACTTCTGGTGGAATCACCATGCCAGACCTAAAGCTTTACTACAGAGCAATTGTGATAAAAACTGCATGGTACTGGTATAGTGACAGACAAATAGACCAATGGAATAGAATTGAAGACCCAGAAATGAACCCACACACCTACGGTCACTTGATCTTCGACAAGGGAGCTAAAAACATCCAGTGGAAGAAAGACAGCATTTTCAACAAATGGTGTTGGCACAACTGGTTGTTATCATGTAGAAGAATGTGAATCGATCCATTCCTATCTCCTTGTACTAAGGTCAAGTCTAAGTGGATCAAGGAACTTCACGTAAAACCAGAGACACTGAAACTTATAGAGGAGAAAGTGGGGAAAAGCCTTGAAGATATGGGCACAGGGGAAAAATTCTTGAATAGAACAGCAATGGCTTGTGCTGTAAGATCGAGAATTGACAAGTGGGACCTCATGAAACTGCAAAGCTTCTGCAAGGCAAAAGACACCATCAATAAGACAAAAAAACCACCAACAGATTGGGAAAGGATCTTTACCTATCCTAAATCAGATAAGGGTCTAATATCCAATATATATAAGGAACTCAAGAAGGTGGACTCCAGAAAGTCAAATAACCCCATTAAAAAATGGGGCTCAGAATTGAACAAAGAATTCTCACCTGAAGAATACCAAATGGCAGAGAAGCACCTGAAAAAATGTTCAACATCCTTAATCATCAGGGAAATGCAAATCAAAACAACCCTGAGATTCCACCTCACACCAGTCAGAATGGCTAAGATCAAAAATTCAGGTGACAGCAGATGCTGGCGGGGATGTGGAGAAAGAGGAACACTCCTCCATTGTTGGTGGGATTGCAAGCTTGTACAACCACTCTGGAAATCAGTCTAGCGGTTCCTCAGAAAATTGGACATAGTACTACCGGAGGATCCAGCAATACCTCTTCTGGGCATATATCCAGAAGATGTCCCAACCGGTAAGAAAGACACATGCTCCACTATGTTCATAGCAGCCCTATTTATAATAGCCAGAAGCTGGAAAGAACCCAGATGTCCCTCAACAGAGGAATGGATATAGAAATTATGGTACATTTACACAATGGAGTACTACTCAGCTATTAAAAAGAATGAATTTATGATATTCCTAGCCAAATGGATGGACCTGGAGGGCATCATCTTGAGTGAGGTAACACAATCACAAAGGAACTCACACAATATGTATTCACTGATAAGTGGATATTAGCCCAAAACTTAGGATACCCAAGATATAAGATACAATTTGCTAAACGCATGAAACTCAAGAAGAATGAAGACCAAAATGTGGACACTGTGCCCCTTCTTAGAATTGGGAACAAAACACCCAGGGAAGGAGTTACAGAGACAAAGTTCGGAGCTGTGATGAAAGGATGGACCATCTAGAGACTGCCGTATCCAGGGATCCATCCCATAATCAGCTTCTAAACGCTGACACCATTGCATACACTAGCAAGATTTTGCTGAAAGGACCCAAAGATAGCTGTCTCTTGTGAGACTATGCAGGGGCCTAGCAAACACAGGAGTGGATGCTCACAGTCAGCTATTGGATGTATCACAGGGCTCCCAATGGAGAAGCTAGAGAAAGTACCCAAGGAGCTAAAGGGATCTGCAACCCTATAGTTGGAACAACATGATGAACTAACCAGTACCCCGGAGCTCTTGTCTCTAGCTGCACATGTATCGAAAGATGGCCTAGTTGGCCATCACTGGAAAGAGAGGCCCATTGGACTTGCAAACTTTATATGCCCCAATATAGGGGAATGCCAGGGCCAAAAGAATGGGAATGGGAGGGTAGGGAAGTGGGGGGCGGTATGGGGGACTTTTGGGATAGCATTGGAAATGTAATTGAGGAAAATATGTAATAAAAAAAAACAAGGAAAAAAAAAAAAGAAGGTTATGAAGAACACCAGTCTGAGTAGCTGGAGAAGTGGACAGAGAGGAAATGGAGTTGTTCCCACCTCTTATTACAATGTCAGCTTTGTCTGAGCCTTAAAAATACCTAGACTATTTAAAGCTGACATTGCTCTGAATATTTTGTCTTGCAACATAAAGAGACCACCATTTGCCCTCCTTGGAAAAGAGGAATTGAGGCTCTCTGAAAATTCTGTATTGGTGAACTGCCCCTTCAAATTTTTTTTATATCTGCTACTGTATACCTCTGACGCTCAAAGCACATATCCCAACACAAGTCAATGAGCCATAAATAACAAATATTGTATCATTTTAAAACCTGTTTAAAATGACTCCACCTGGAAATGAAAGAAATTATATTTAAGATTGAAAATTGGAAAGTGTAGGCTTAATTAGATGCAATGTATTTGATCTGCCTATGCTTGTATAAAGACTATCAAACTTGCAAAACTCACTCTTCCAGTCTGACCAGCACCTGGGTAGCTAGAGTGCAGGGTCGGTCAGCTGACACCCGCCAGCTACCCATGACACCCACCACAGGATCTTGAGACTTCTGGTGAGTGGAACACAGCTTCTGCTCCAGTCCAATCACGCGGGACCTGAGACTGCTTTGGTTGGGGAGGCAGAAATCCGGCCTGAGTAGGGCCACAAGCCTCTTCCGGTCTGAAAAGCACCGGGGTAGCTAGAGCGCAGGGTCTGCTGACACCCACCAGCTACCCAAGACACCCGCCACAGGATTTTGAGACTTCTGGTGAGTGGAACACAGAGTCTGCTCCAATCTTTAAACAGTGACAACAATAACAACTAATCCCAGAGATTACCAGATGGCGAAAGGTAAACGTAAGAATCTTACTAACAGAAACCAAGACCACTCACCATCATCAGAACCCAGCACTCCCACTTCGCCCAGTCCAGGGCACCCCAACACACCGGAAAAGCTAGACCCAGTTCTAAAAGCATATCTCACGATGATGGTAGAGGACATAAAGAAGGACTTTAATAACACACTTAAAGAAATACAAAAGAACACTGGTAAACAGGTAGAAGACATTAAGGAGGAAGCACAAAAATCCCTTAAAGAATTTCAGGAGAACACTGCTAAACAGGTAGAAGACATTAAAGAGGAAGCACAAAAATCCCTTAAAGAATTGCAGGAGAACACTGCTAAACAGGTAGAAGACATTAAAGAGGAAGCACAAAAATCCATTAAAGAATTGTAGGAAAACCAGACCAAACAGGTGATGGAATTGAATAAAACCATCCAAGACCTAAAAAGGGAGGTAGAAACAATGAAGAAAACCCAAATTGAGGCAACACTGGAGATAGAAACACTAGGAAAGAAATCTGGAACCATAGATACGAGCATCAGCAACAGAATACAAGAGATGGAAGAGAGAATCTCAGGTGCAGAAGACTCCATAGAGAACATCGGCACGACAATCAAAGAAAATACAAAATCCAAAAAGATCCTAACTCAAAATATCCAGGAAATCCAGGACAAAATGAGAAGACCAAACCGACCAATAATAGGAGTGGATGAGAATGAAGATTTTCAACTCAAAGGACCAGCAAATATCTTCAACAAAATTATAGAAGAAAACTTCCCAAACCTAAAGAAAGAGATGCCCATGAACATACAAGAAGCTTACAGCACTCCAAATAGACTGGACCAGAAAAGAAATTCCTTCCGACATATAATAATCAGAACAACAAATGCACTAAATAAAGATAGAATACTAAAAGCAGAAAGGGAAAAAGTCAAGTAACATATAAAGGCAAGCCTATCAGAATTACACCGGATTTTTCACCAGAGACTATGAAAGCCAGAAGGGCCTGGACAGATGTTTTACAGAAACTAAGAGAACACAATTTCCAGCCCAGGCTACTATACCCAGCCAAACTCTCAATTACCATAGATGGAAAAACCAAAGTATTCCATGATAAAACCAAATTCACTCATTATCTTTCCATGAATCCAGCACTTCAAAGGATGATAACAGAAAAAAACCAATACAAGGACGGAAACCACGTCATAGAAAAAGCAAGAAGGTAATCCCTCAACAAACCTAAAAGAAGACAGCCACAAAAACAGAACACCAACTCTAACAACAAAAATAAAAGGAAGCAATAATTACTTCTCTCTAATATCTCTTAATATCAATGGACTCAACTCCCCAATAAAAAGACATAGACTAACAGGCTGGCTACAGAAAAAGGACCCACATTTTGCTGCTTACAGGAAACTCATCTCAGAGAAAAAGATAGACACTACCTCAGAATGGAAGGCTGGAAAACAATTTTCCAAGCAAATGGTAGGAAGAAACAAGCTGGAGTAGCCATTATAATATCTGATAAGATTGACTTCCAACCCAAAGTCATCAAAAAAGACAGGGAAGGGCACTTCATTCTCATCAAAGGTAAAATCTTCCAAGAGGAACTATCAATTCTGAATATCTATGCTCCAAATACAAGGGCAGCCTCATTCATTAAAGATACTTTAGAAAAGCTCAAAGCACACATTGCACCACACACAATAATAGTGGGAGACTTCAACACACCATTTTCACCAATGGACAGATCATGGAAACAGAAACTAAAGAGGGACACAGTGAAACTAACAGAGGTTATGAAACAAATGGATCTGACAGATATCTACAGAACATTTTATCCTAAAACGAAAGGATATACCTTCTTCTCAGCACCTCATGGTACCTTCTCCAAAATTAACCACATAATTGGTCACAAAACAAGCCTCAATATATACAAAAATATTGAAATTGTCCCATGCACCCTATCAGATCACCATGGACTAAGACTGATCTTCAATAACAAAATAAATAATAGAAAGCCAACACACACATGGAAACTAAACAGCATTCTTCTCAATGATACCTTGGTCAAGGAAGGAATAAAGAAAGAAATTAAGGACTTTCTGGAGTTTAATGAAAATGAAGCCACAACATACCCAAACTTATGGGACACACAGAAAGAATTTCTAAGAGGACAACTCATAGCTCTGAGTGCCTACAAAAAGAAACTAGAGAGAGCACACATTAGCAGCTTGACAACACACCTACAAGCTCTAGAACGAAAGGAAGCAAATTCACCCAAGAGGAGTAGACAGCAAGAAATAATCAAACTCAGGGGTGAAATCAACCAAGTGGAAACAAGAAGAACAATTCAAAGAATCAATCAATCGAGGAGCTGGTTCTTTGAGAAAATCAACAAGATAGATAAACCCTTAGCCAGACTCACTAGAGGGCATAGGGAAAGTACTCTAATTAACAAAATCAGAAATGAAAAGGGAGACATAACAACAGACCCTGAAGAAATCCAAAACACCATCAGATCATTCTACAAAAGGCTATACTCAACAAAACTGGAAAACCTGGATGAAATGGACAAGTTTCTAGACAGATACCAGGTACCAAAGTTAAATCAAGATCAGGTTAATGATCTAAACATTCCCATATCCCCTAAAGAAATAGAAGCAGTCATTAATAGTCTCCCAACCAAGAAAAGCCCAGGACCAGATGGGTTTAGTGCAGAGTTCTATCAAATCTTCAAAGAAGAACTAATCCCAGTTCTTCACAAACTATTCCACAAAATAGAATCAGAAGGTACTCTACCCAACTCATTCTATGAAGCCACAATTACTCTGATACCTAAACCACATAAAGACCCAACAAAAATAGAGAATTTCAGACCAATTTCCCTTGTGAATATTGATGCAAAAATCCTCAATAAAGTTCTCGCTAACCGAATTCAAGAACACATCAAAACAATCATCCATCCTGACCAAGTAGGATTCATCCCAGGGATGCAAGGATGGTTCAATATACAGAAATCCATCAATGTAATCCAGTATATAAACAAACTCAAAGACAAAAACCACATGATCATCTCGTTAGATGCTGAAAAAGCATTTGACAAAATCCAACACCCATTCATGATAAAAGTCTTAGAAAGGTCAGGAATTCAAGGCCCATACCTAAACATGATAAAAGCAATATACAACAAACCAGTAGCCAACATCAAAGTAAATGATGAGAAGCTGGAAGCAATCCCACTAAAATCAGGGACTAGACAAGGCTGCCCACTCTCTCCCTTCCTATTCAACATTGTACTTGAAGTCCTAGCCAGAGCAATTAGACAACAAAAGGAGATCAAGGGGATACAAATCAGAAAAGAAGAAGTCAAAATATCGCTTTTTGCAGATGATAAGATAGTATACATAAGTGACCCTAAAAATTCCACCAGAGAACTCCTAAGCCTGATAAATAGCTTCGGTGAAGTAGCTGGATATAAAATTAACTCAAGAAAGTCAATGGCCTTTCTGTACACAAAGGATAAACAAGCACAGAAGGAAATTAGGGAAACAACACCCTTCTCAATAGTCACAAACAATATAAAATACCTTGGCGTGACTCTAACTAAGGAAGTGAAAGATCTGTATGACAAGAACTTCAAGTCCCTGAAGAAAGAAATTAAAGAAGATCTCAGAAGATGGAAAAACCTCCCATGCTCATGGATTGGCAGGATCAACATTGTAAAAATGGCTATCTTGCCAAAAGCAATCTACAGATTCAATGACATCCCCATCAAAATTCCAACTCAATTCTTCAACGATTTGGAAAGGGCAATCTGCAAATTCATCTGGAACAACAAAAAACCTAGGATAGCAAAAACTCTTTTCAAGGATAAAAGAACCTCTGGAGGAATCACCATGCCTGTCCTAAAGCTGTACTACAGAGCAATTGTGATAAAAACTGCATGGTACTGGTATAACGACAGACAAGTAGACCAATGGAACAGAATTGAAGACCCTGAGATCAACCCACATACCTATGGTCACTTGATCTTTGACAAGGGAGCAAAAACCATCCAGTTGAAAAAAGACAGCATTTTTAACAAATGGTGCTGGCACAACTGGCGGTTATCATGTAGAAGAATGCGAATTGATCCATTCCTATCTCCTTGTACCAAGGTCAAATCTAAGTGGATTAAGGAACTCCACATAAAACCAGAGACACTGAAACTTATAGAGGAGAAAGTAGGGAAAAGCCTCGAAGATATGGGTACAGGGGAAAAATTCCTGAATAGAACAGCAAAGTCTTGCGCTGTAAGATCGAGAATCAATAAATGGGACCTCATAAAGTTGCAAAGCTTCTGCAAGGCGAAAGACACCGTCAATAAGACAAAAAGACCACCAACAGATTGGGAAAGGATCTTTACATATCCTAAATCAGACAGGGGACTAATATCCAATATATATAATGAACTCAAGAAGGTGGACTCCAGAAAATCAAATAACCCCGTTAAAAAATGGGGCTCAGAACTGAACAAAGAATTCTCACCTGAGGAATACCGAATGGCAGAGAAGCACCTGAAAAAATGTTCAACATCCTTAATCATCAGGGAAATGCAAATCAAAACAACCCTGAGATTCCACCTCACACCAGTCAGAATGGCTAAGATCAAAAATTCAGGTGACAGCAGATGCTGGCAAGGATGTGGAGAAAGAGGAACACTCCTCCATTGTTGGTGGGATTGCAAGCTTGTACAACCACTCTGGAAATCAGTTTGGCGGTTCCTCAGAAAATTGGACATAATACTACCAGAGGATCCAGCAATACCTCTCCTGGGCATATATCCAGAAGATGCTCCAACCGGTAAGAAGGACACATACTCCACCATGTTCATAGCAGCCTTATTTATAATAGCCAGAAGCTGGAAAGAACCCAGATGCCCCTCAACAGAGGAATGGATACAGAAAATGTGGTACATTTACACAATGGAGTACTACTCAGCTATTAAAAGGAATGAATTTATGAAATTCTTAGGCAAATGGATGAATCTGGAGGGCATCATTCTGAGTGAGGTAACATATTCACAAAGGAACTCACACAATATGTACTCACTGATAAGTGGATATTAGCCCAAAAACTTAGGATACCCAAGATATAAGATACAATTTGTTAAATGCATGAAACTCAAGAAGAACGAAGACCAAAGTGTGGACACTGTGCCCCTTCTTGGAATTGGGAACAAAACACCCATGGAAAGAGTTACAGAGATAAAGTTTGGAGCTGTGAAGAAAGGATGGACCATCTAAAGACTGCCATATCCAGGGATCCATCCCATAATCAGCTTCCAAACGCTGACACCATTGCATACACTAGCAAGATTTTGCTGAAAGGACCCAGATATAGCTGTCTCTTGTGAGACAATGCCGGGGCCTAGCAAACACAGAAGTGGATGCTCACAGTCAGCTGTTGGATGGATCATAGGGCCCCCAATGAAGGAGCTAGAGAAAATACTCAAGGAGCTAAAGGGAACTGCAACCCCATAGGTGGATCATTATTATGAACTAACCAGTACCCCAGAGCTCTTGACTCTAGCTGCATTTGTATCAAAAGATGGCCTGGTAGGCCATCACTGGAAAGAGAGGCCCATTGGACTTGCCAACTTTATATGCCCCAGTACAGGGGAATGCCAGGGCCAAGGGGTTGGGGTGGGTGGATGGGGGACTGGGGGGGGGAGTGTATTGGGGACTTTTTTTATAGCATTGGAAATGTAATTGAGGAAATTACCTAATTAAAAAAAACTTGCAAAACTCACCTGTTTTCACTAATAACTTTAGTATCAATAATGCAGTTTGGCAAAAAATTCTACATTAAGTCTGCATTATTCTATTAAGTAATTTTAACTTTTTTCATAACCTCTGAAGAATATTAAAGAATTAAAAATATAGAGCATTTTAAAATAAAAATTTATACATTTATTATTTAAATATTAACTAATTTTAATTTACTCATATGAAGATTATCCACTAGAAACTCAGGAGCTTTGTCCTAAACAATGTATGAGATACTTTGTCAAGTTGGAGGTGTTTTTGACCAATCCCTTTTATCCATTTTTCGAGTCTGTACCACCTGTGTCTTTGTATAAACTGAGCTAAAGGATCTGGCCACCCACTCATTTACTGGAAGAAATATCCGTATCATTTATCAATAATTGTATAATTATTATATTATTTTTAATTTTTATAAACAAATGAATTTATATTTATTGTTATGTCCAATACAATTTATTTTTTTCCTTTTTTTATTAGGTATTTTCTTCATTTACATTTCCAATGCTATCCCAAAAGTCCCTCATGACTCCCCCCTCCCCCACTCTCCTCCCCATCCCACTCCCACTTCTTGGCCCTGGTGTTCCCCTGTACTTAGGCATATAAAGTGTCCAATACAATTTATAATGTCAGTTAGCTGCAGCCCTTCTCCATTTAGTATTTGTTTGTTTTTGTCACTTACTGTAACTATGTGAGGGTCAATGTGTGGTATAAACTGTAGTAGTGTTTCTTTTCTATATAAAGGTCTCTCACAACATGCTAATGGCCCCCAACTCCCACCCCCAATAAAAGAAGAATGAGGGAAAAAAGTAAAAGAAAAAAATAACTAATCCATAGTCATGTGTTGCCCATATACTCACTGGAGCATGATCAAACTCCCAACGACCAGGTCCATAAAGAAAACTGAGTACTTTCTGACCTGTATCCCTGGCAAGAAGCAATTAATTTCGAAGAGCTATGCTTCGGCATCTTATCACAATTTTATTTATTTATTCAATTTACATCCCAATATAAGCCTCCACTCTTCTTCCGTACCCTCTCACGCACATCCTCCCTCTTCCTCTCTTTTGAGAAGGGGAAGGCCCCTCTAGATATCACTGCCATTCTCTGACTCCCCACTCCCAGACTCCCTACACCTTCACCACTTGCCCCACATTCCCCAACCCCCGATACATGAAGTCAGTGCAGGACTAGGCATATCCTCTCTCATTGAGATCAAACAGCAGGGCCCAGCTAGGGGAAGGGAATACACAGTTAGGCAACAACAGATTCAGGGACAACCCCTGCCCATGGTTTGCACTTCCACTAGCAGTGGAGGAATGTTTCCTCTTGCTCCACACCCTTGCCAGGATGGGCTGTTCCTTGAATTTTGGTACTAGTAGATATAAACTGGATTCTCAGGGTCATCTAAATTTGCAATTCCCAGATGACTAACGAGGCTGATCATTTCTTTAAGTGTTTTGTGGTCATTAGAGATTCCTCGGTTGAGAATTCTGTTTAGCTCTGTACTCTTTTTTTTAAAATTGGATTATTTGGATTGTGTCTAACTTCTTGAGTTCTTTATATGTTTAGGATATTAGGCCTCTGTTAGATGCAGGGTTGGTAAACTTCATTTCCCAATCTGTAGGCTGTGCTTTTCTCTTATTTATGGTATCCTTTGCCTTACAAAAGCTTTTCCATTTCATGAGGTTTCATTTCATGATTGCTGATCTTAGAGCCTGAGCCATGGGTGATCTTTTTAGGAAATTGTCTGTACCAATGACTTCAAAGCTATTTCCCCCTTTCTGTTTTATTAGATTTAGTGTATTTTGTTTTATGTTGAAGTCTTTGATCCACTTGGACTTAAGTTTGGTACAGGGTGATAAATATTTATCTATTTGCATTCTTCTCTGTGGAGATATCTAGTTAGACCCATGATGCTATATATCCTTTTTTCCCGTGTATAGTTTGGGCTACTTTGTCCAAAAACAAGTGTCCTTAGCTGTGTGGGTTTATTTCTGCATCCTTGATTCAATTCTATTGATCAACCTCTCCATTTCTATACCAAAACCATGCAGTTTTTGTTACTATTCCTCTGTTGTACAGCTTGAAGTCTGGGATGGTGATTTCCGTATAGTATAGTATAGTATAGTATAGTATAGTATAGTATAGTATAGTATAGTATAGTATAGTATAGTATAGTATAGAAGATAGTATCTGGGCAGGCATCTGTGGTCTCTTAGTGTCTTCAAGACATCTATCCAAGAGGCTGGGCATGGTGGCGCACACCTTTAATCCCAGCACTTGGGAGGCAGAGGCAGGCAAATTTCTGAGTTCCAGGCTAGTCTGGTCTACATAGTGAATTCAATGACAGCCAGGACTACACAGAGAAACCCTGTCTTGAAAAAACAAAAACAAAACGAAACAAAAAAGAGACATCTGTCCAGCATTGTCTGTCTTTTAGAGTCTTTGTTGGAAAGTCAGGTGTAATACTGAAAGGTCCACCTTTATATGTTACTTGGCCTTTTCACTTGCAAATTTTTATATTCTCTTTGTTCTGGATATTTACTGTTTTGATTATTGTGTGGTAGGAGGATTGTCTTTTCTGAAACAATCTACTTGGTGTTCTGCAAACTTCTTGATTGTTTATAAGTATCTCTTTCTTTGGTTTGGGAATTTTTCTTCTATGATTTTGTTTAAGATGTTTTCTGGGACTTTGAGCAGGGACTTTTCTCCTTCTTCTGTTCCTATTATCTTTAGGTTTGGCCTTTTCATAGTGTCCCAAATTTCCTGGATATTTTGTGTCATAAAGTTTTAGATTTTGCATTTTGTCTGACCAATGTATTATTTTCTTTTATTGTATATTCTATGCCTAAGATTCTCTCTTCTATCCTTGTATTCTGTTGGTGATACTTGGGTCTGTGCTTCCTTTCCTCTTTCCTAGATTTTCAAACTCCAGGATTGCCTCAGTTTGTGTTTTCTGTATTGCTTCTATTTCGACTTTCTGGCTTTGGATAGTTTTATTCATATCCTTCACCTGTTTGAATGTATTTTCTTGTACTTAATTATTTTAAGGCCTCTATTTCTTTGGTTTATTTTCCTGTAGCTGGGTTCTAGTGGTGCCCTATTTACCTGGCTGTTGTTCATTATTCTGTTATGCTGTCCTTTAGGCAACTGGTTTTTTCTGGTCTTGGCAGAATAATCCTGATAACAACAAGACTTTTCAGAAAGGCAGGAGGAACCTTGGGACAGACAAAGAAGGCCAAGGGACAGAACTCTGCTGATTGTGCCCCAGGCAGATTCGACTAAGAAGATATTGGTGGGGCAGAATCCCAACATGGTAGTTCTGAGGGCTTCACTGGCTTGCGGGGTCCCACAGGGCTCCTCAGGACTCAAAGGCAAACCCAGCACCAGACAATGGAGGTCAGGGGACTGCCTTCAGCTCATCTCTACTCCTTATCACACTTTTTAAAGGAGTTCTCTTTATGGGTATGCATCAAGGCTGTTAGCTTTTGGAGGGGCGGGGCAGGCATATGAGGTAGGGCTTATCACAGAACTATTCTATATCCCTTTTCCTCAACTGTGAGTCTGCAGTAATTGATACCTCTGTAAAGTAGTTCCCTCACTCTTTAAAATCTGCTGAAGCATAGATTATGGACTTTCACATGACCTCCAGGATAGCAGAGATCACAGACATCTGCATGCTCTCTGATATCAATATGTGACACAGACATCAGTATGACCTTTGTCAATAGTACAGACCACTGACATCAACATGGCTCTCTGTTGAAACATAGAACACAGATACCATTGATCATAGCACAGTCCAAGGACATCAACAAGGCTTCAGGTAGCAGCACAGATCATGGACACCTGCATGGCCATTGGTAGTAACAGGAGCATGGGCATCACCACAGCCCTCCACTGCAGTAAGGCCATAGAGCTAGATATGACCCTCAGTATAAAAACAAACATCAAAACAACTAAAGAATTTTTATTGTTCTTTGAATAAATGTTTCGATAATATAATGTCATTTCTTTTTATATGCATAAAAATACTTAGTATGGAAATGATGATTCATGAGAGAACCAATCCCAGCACTCAAAATGAAGTGGAGAACAACCATGAATCTGGGACCAGCTAGAGTTATGTGAGACCATTAACCCGAAAAAGAAATACTCCATAGACATGGAGTATTTATTAGAGATCCACTTATGTCCATGGAAACTCACAGTGCTCTTTGTGGGTCTTAGGTGGTTGCAACTAAGAAAGGCTAGGTGATTTAGGCTGTCCATGACTATATTTGTATTCTCGATTTGAAGTCATTCTGTCATATACAGTATGCATTGCTCTGTAGAAACCCGTGACTTGGGCTGAAACATACTTCAGTCTACAAATAAGTTTGTGGTCGAATACTTGAAGTTTTTCTTTTACATGCCATCCATTTGCAAAATAGTATTGCATATTTTCAACAAAATATACTGTTTCATGCAAGAAAATAAAGTTTAAAATGTATAAAATTAAGTGTTTTAAAATACAATAAACCATATAAAATTCACATAAAGCCAGTGTTACATTTATTTCTTCAGTCACATGCTATACAATTTGCACAGCAGATTTGATGAACCCCCAAATAAGCAACCAGTGCCAAAATTCATTGTGAATGTTTTTGGTAAACTTGGGAGCTCAGATCCTGATTAATGCAACTGTGCAAGTCATAGGTTGTTGTGACTCTCTTTAATAATTGTGTTGGTGGACATTCATAATCTAATGTTTATTTCCCTCCAACAATCTCATGCTATGTATGCTAGCATGTATGCTATGTCAAGTAATTGCTAGTATTAAGGTTATCAGCCAAGTATACATTCCTTTCCATGTTTATTTTTAATTTTGAAAGTATCTTATCTGTATATATGCAGACAGACAAGTGATAGATTAAATAGATGACAGATAGATGATAGATAGATAGATAGATGATAGATAGATAGATAGATAGATAGATAGATAGATAGATAGATAGATGATACATACATACATACAAACATACATATATAAGCACATGAGAGACAGAATGATAGACAGACTAGCAGATGATAAATATGAGCATACACATGCCACACAAAGGATACATAAATATCATTTACAAATACTTTCAGATTTAGATCATAAATTTCTATTCTTATCATTTACCTAACAAACTTCATTGTCACCCCTGGGGAACTGGCTCAGCATCTCCTCTGGGCCACAACTATCTTATTGTTCTTGCACATTTTATCTTACTCTTGAATCAGTATGTATTTCTTCTGCAAGCAAGGTTTGCATCTAATTAATTTTCACACTAAAAATTGGCATTGAATATGCTAAATAATTGTCAGTTTTATGAAATCTAGAGACTATTGCTACTTATAGAAAAAGAATTAATTGTAGAGACTTGTATCAAGACTGGCCTTCTTATTTAGTGGCTATGAATCTTCAAGAAAATTAGTGTTCATAGTATAGAGTCAAAATTTTTGCATGCTTCAGGATATTGTTTCAGAATAAAATCAGCAATGATATGAAAACCACATAGCAATGAAGATTATTGGCCATTATTATTCAGGTGTGTCCAAAAGATAGTAAGAAGTAATGTTGGTAAAACTGTTCTGTAGAAAGTTGTTGTCAGAGCAGAATTTAATATTTTACTTATTGTGACCCAATACTAGTAATTATTGTTGAGTTTATGGAAAGATCAGGGGTTGATTTATATGACACAGCCATAAGGAAGATAGGAAACTCCCTGTGCTTGGTAGTGCTAAAATACACTATCTCATTAAAGCATATTAACATGTCTACAAGTTTCTAAAGAGAATGCAGTGATCAGGGCTCCTGTTACTCTAGCAATCTTTACAGCATTACTCAGTGCATCTCTGTAGGCTATCTTTTCATCCCAAAGTTGCCTATACTGGGTATGATGTTAGCAGATAAAGACTAAAGTAAGAGAAAACAAATCTAGAAAACACTTCTTTTTTTTTATTATTGAAAATAGCTTTTCTTCCCCCCCCCCCGCCCCCACCCCACATAATGTATCCTTATTACAGTTTCGTATCCCTCCATTCCTTCCAGTTCTGGTTCATCACCCCTCCCTTCCAGATCCACCACCTTTCTGTCTCTCATTAGCAAAAAATTGGAAAACAGGTTTCAAAATGAAAATAATAAAATAAAAACAGAATGCACTAAGATAAAGCAAAACAACACATTGTAATAGGTCAAAACAAACAGAGGGCTAAGAGCCCCCCAAAAGGCCATGAAACAGACCCAGATGCAGAGACCCACTCATACCCAAACACTCACGGATCCGTAAAAACACTAAACTGGAATCTAGTGTATAAGCAAAGTAATTTTGATTTGTATTTTCCTGATGGCTAAGCAATATAATCATTTCTTTAAATATTCTTAGCCTTTCAAATATCCTTTTTTGATGATTCTCTAAGATCCTCCCCTACTTTTTCAGTTGGGTTATTTCATTTTCCTTTTCTTTTTTCTCTAGTTCATTGTCTTAATTATTTATTTTCTTTTTTTCTGATTAATTAATTATTTTATTAATTTACATCTCAAAAATGTTGCCCCTGCCAGTTCTTCCCTTGTAAAGAGTTCTTCTTCCTATTTCCTGTCCCTTTTGCCTATGAGAAGGCAACCCTTCCCTCCTGGCATCCATGCACCCTGCAGTATCACCTTTCTGCAGGATTAGGAACATCCTTTTCCACTGAGACCAGACAAGGCATCCCTCTGCTATGTATGTACAAGGGGTCTCAGACCAGCCTGCATATGTTCTTTGATTGGTGGCTTCATATGGTCTGTGAGTTGTATCATGGGTATTTTGAGCTTTTGAGCTAACATCCACTAATCAATACATACCATGTATGTCCTTTTCAGTCTGGGTTACATTTGCCTACAGACTTCATGGTGTCCTTGTTTTTAATAGCTGAACGGTGTTCCATTGTGTGAATGAGTCACATTTTTCTGTATCCATTTTTCAGGTGAGGGACATCTGGGTTACTTCTAGTTTATCATTGTTAGGAATAAGGCTGCTATGGACATAATGGGGAACATGTCCTTGTGGTATGGTAGAACATCTTTTGGTTACAAGCCCAGGAACAGTATAGTTGGGTCTTCTGGTAGAACAATTTATGTTGTAGCATCTTTCAATCTCTAGATTGACATTGGAGTATGATCTTTTTGATGTGTTCTTTCATTCAGTTTGCAAGTATTTTATAGACATATCGGGATCTATTTTCGTAGTAAAAACTGGTCTATAAATCTATTTCATTTGAGGGTCTGTATGTGGTTTCAGTATCAGGGTAAATGTGGCCTCATGAATTTGGTAGTGTTCCCTATTTTTCTATTTTGTAGAATAACTTGAGAAGTATTGGCATTAACTCTCTTTAAAAATCTGGTAGGTTTTTTTTTTTATGATTAAAACCTTTTGGCAATGAACTTTTTTGTTGTAAAACTTTTAATATTTGTTTCTAGATCTGTTTAAATTAATTATCTGATTTTGATTTACTGTGGTAAGTTCTATGTACTGAGAAAATTATATATTTCTGTTAGAGTCTCTAATTGGGGAGAATACAGGTTTATTCAGTATGGCATCTTTATTCTCTGGATTTCTTTTGTGTCTGTTGTTATGGCTTCATTTTCATCCCCAAATTTTAAGTTCAATATTCTTTCCCAGCCAATTTTGGATAAGAGTTTGTCAATTGTGTTGATATTCTCAAAAATAAAAACGAGAGTTTTGATTTTGATTATGTCTTGTCTTCTGCTCCTTTTGGACATGGTCTACTTTGTTCCAGAGCTTTCAGGTAGATGGTCAGATGATTATGTCACTAGTAGAATATCTCATTGTTTCGGTTTGGTTTTTGTAACTTAGTGCTATGAACTTGCCTCTTGGAACCACTACCTTGGTTGTGTTTTGTAAGTTTTAGTGTGCTGTGTTTTCATTTTTATTCAATTCTCATAAGTTTTAATATCTGTTTTTTAATTTCTGCCTTCACACAATTTTTTTTTCTTCTTTAATATGTTTTTCACTTTCCATCAATTTCTAAGCTTTCTGTTGTTTGTTGTTCTTCATGCCCAACTTTAATCAATGGTTGTCTGAGAGGATGCAGGGAGTTATTTAGATTTTCTTGTATTCGTTAAGACTTGTGATGTGCTGAGAAGAGGGTATATCTTTTTCTGTTCCTGTGACATGTTCTGTAAATATTGCTTAAGTGCGTTTGGTTTAGAATGTCTGTTAGCTTCAACATTTCTGTATTTAGTTTTGACTGGATGACCTGGCTATTGTACAGATGGGGAAATAAAGTCATGTTCTATCGGTTTCAGAGAGTCAATAAAGCTGTAGTAGTATTTCTTTTATAAGTATGTGTATGCGTTTGTTCAGTCCATAAATGTTAAGAATTGCCATGGGATTGAGGAAAATTTTTTGAGGCATATTGTTAGGAATAAGGCTATAAAGTCCTTTCTTATTTCTTTCAATAAGTTTTGGATTAAAGTCTATGTTGTGAAATAGCAAAATGGCTATACCACCTTGTTTCTTAATTCTTTTTTTTCTTTTATTGGATATTTTATTTAATTGCATTTCAAATGATATCCCCTTTCCTGGTTTCCCCTCAAAAAAAAATCCCTATTCCATCCATTCTCCCCCTGCTTCTATGAGGGTTCTGCCCAACCCATCCACACACCCACTCCCATCTCCCTTCCCTGACATTCCCCTACACTGGGTTTTGAGCCTTCACAGGACCAAGGGCCTCTTCCCCCACTGATGCCCAACAAGGCCATCCTCTGTACATATGCAACTGGAGCGGAAGGTCCCTCCATGTGTACTCTTTGTTTGGTGATTTAGTTCCTGGGAGCTCTGGGGGTGGTCTGCTTGATTGATATTGTTGTTCTTTTTTTTTTTTGATTTTTAATATTTTTATTACATATTTTCCTCAATTACGTTTCCAATGCTACCCCAAAAGTCCCCCATAGCGCCCCCAACTTCCCTACCCACCCATTCCCATTCTTTTGGCCCTGGCATTCCCCTATATTGGGGCATATAAAGTTTGCAAGTCCAATGGGCCTCTCTTTCCATTGATGGCCGACTAGGCCATCTTTCAATACATATGCAGCTAGAGACAAGAGCTCCGGGGTTCTGGTTAGTACATCATGTTGTTCCAACAATAGGGTTGCAGATCCCTTTAGCTCCTTGGGTACTTTCTCTAGCTTCTCCATTGGGAGCCCTGTGATACATCCAATAGCTGACTGTGAACATCCACTCCTGTGTTTGCTAGGCCCCGGCATCATCTCACAAGAGACAGCTATATTTGGGTCCTTTCAGCAAAATCTTGCTAGTGTATGCAATGGTGTCAGCGTTTAGAAGCTGATTATGGGATGGATCCCTGGATACAGCAGTCTCTAAATGGTCCATCCTTTCATCACAGCTCCAAACTTTGTCTCTGTAACTCCTTCCCTGGGTGTTTTGTTCCCAATTCTAAGAAGGGGCACAGTGTCCACATTTTGGTCTTCATTCTTCTTGAGTTTCATGCGTTTAGCAAATTGTATCTTATATCTTGGGTATCCTAAGTTTTGGGCTAATATCCACTTATCAGTGAATACATATTGTGTGAGTTCTTTTGTGATTGTGTTACTTCACTCAAGATGATGCCCTCCAGGTCCATCCATTTGGCTAGGAATTTCATAAATTCATTCTTTTTAATAGCTGAGTAGTACTCCATTGTGTAAATGTACCATAATTTCTGTATCCATTCCTCTGTTGAGGGACATCTGGGTTCTTTCCAGCTTCTGGCTATTATAAATAGGGCTGCTATGAACATAGTGGAGCATGTGTCCTTTTTACCGGTTGGGACATCTTCTGGATATATGCCCAGGAGAGGTATTGCTGGATCCTCCGGTAGTACTATGTCCAATTTTCTGAGGAACCGCCAGACTGATTTCCAGAGTGGTTGTACAAGCTTGCAATCCCACCAACAATGGAGGAGTGTTCCTCTTTCTCCACATCCTTGCCAGCATCTGCTGTCACCTGAATTTTTGATCTTAGCCATTCTGACTGGTGTGAGGTGGAATCTCAGGGTTGTTTTGATTTGCATTTCCCTGATGATTAAGGATGTTGAACATTTTTTCAGGTGCTTCTCTGCCATTCGGTATTCCTCAAGTGAGAATTCTTTGTTCAGTTCTGAGCCCCATTTTTTAATGGGGTTATTTGACTTTCTGGAGTCCACCTTCTTGAGTTCTTTATATATATTGGATATTAGTCCCTTATCTGATTTAGGATAGGTGAAGATCCTTTCCCAATCTGTTGGTGGTTTTTTTGTCTTATTGATGGTGTCTTTAGCCTTGCAGAAGCTTTGTAGTTTCATGAGGTCCCACTTGTCAATTCTCGATCTTACAGCACAAGCCATTACTGTTCTATTCAGGAATTTTTCCCCTGTGCCCATATCTTCAAGGCTTTTTCCCACTTTCTCCTCTATAAGTTTCAGTGTCTCTGGTTTTATGTGAAGTTCCTTGATCCACTTAGACTTGACCTTAGTACAAGGAGATAGGAATGGATCGATTCGCATTCTTCTACATGTTAACAACCAGTTGTGCCAGCACCATTTGTTGAAAATGCTGTCTTTCTTCCACTGGATGTCTTTTAGCTCCCTTATCGAAGATCAAGTGACCATAGGTGTGTGGGTTCATTTCTGGGTCTTCAATTCTATTCCATTGGTCTATTTGTCTGTCACTATACCAGTACCATGCAGTTTTTATCACAATTGCTCTGTAGTAGAGCTTTAGGTCCGGCATGGTGATTCCACCAGAGGTTCTTTTATCCTTGAGAAGAGTTTTTGCTATCCTAGGTTTTTTGTTATTCCAGATGAATTTGCAGATTGCACTTTCTAATTCGTTGAAGAATTGATTTGGAATTTTGATGGGGATTGCATTGAATCTGTAGATTGCTTTTGGCAAGATAGCCATTTTTACAATGTTGATCCTGCCAATCCATGAGCATGGGAGATCTTTCCATCTTCTGAGATCTTCTATAATTTCTTTCTTCAGAGACTTGAAGTTTTTATTATACAGATCTTTCACTTCCTTAGTTAGAGTCACACCAAGATATTTTATATTATTTGTGACTATTGAGAAGGGTGTTGTTTCCCTAATTTCTTTCTCAGCCTGTTTATTCTTTGTGTAGAGAAAGGCCATTGATTTGTTTGAGTTAATTTTATATCCAGCTACTTCACCGAAGCTTTTTATCAGGCTTAGGAGTTCTCTGGTGGAATTTTTAGGGTCACTTATATATACTATCATATCATCTGCAAAAAGTGATATTTTGACTTCATCTTTTCCAATTTGTATCCCTTTGATCTCCTTTTGTTGTCGAATTGCTCTGGCTAGGACTTCAAGTACAATGTTGAATAGGTATAGAGAAAGTGGACAGCCTTGTCTAGTCCCTGATTTTAGAGGGATTGCTTCAAGCTTCTCACCATTTACTTTGATGTTGGCTACTGGTTTGCTGTAGATTGCTTTTATCATGTTTAGGTATGGGCCTTGAATTCCTGATCTTTCCAAGACTTTTATCATGAATGGGTGTTGGATCTTGTCAAATGCTTTTTCCGCATCTAACGAGATGACCATGTGGTTTTTGTCTTTGAGTTTGTTTATATACTGGATTACGTTGTTGGATTTCCGTATATTGAACCATCCCTGCATCCCTGGGATGAAACCTACTTGGTCAGGATGGATGATTGTTTTGATGTGTTCTTGGATTCGGTTAGCAAGAACTTTATTGAGGATTTTTGCATCAATATTCATAAGGGATATTGGTCTGAAGTTTTCTATCTTTGTTGGGTCTTTTTGTGGTTTAGGTATCAGAGTAATTGTGGCTTCATAGAATGAGTTGGGTAGAGTATCTTCTGTTTCTATTTTGTGGAATAGTTTGTGAAGAACTGGGATTAGATCTTCTTTGAAGGTCTGATAGAACTCTGCACTAAACCCATCTGGTCCTGGGCTTTTTTTAGTTGGGAGACTATTAATGACTGCTTCTATTTCTTTGGGGGATATAGGGCTGTTTAGATCATTAACCTGATCTTGGTTCAACTTTGGTACCGGGTATCTGTCTAGGAACTTCTCCATTTCATCCAGGTTCTCCAGTTTTGTTGAGTATAGCCTTTGGTAGAAGGATCTGATGGTGTTTTGGATGTCTTCAGGATCTGTTGTGATGTCTCCTTTTTCATTTCTGATTTTGTTAATTAGGATGCTTTCCCTGTGCCCTCTAGTGAGTCTGGCTAAGGGTTTATCTATCTTGTTGATTTTCTCAAAGAACCAGCTCCTTGATTGGTTGATTCTTTGAATAGTTTTTCTTGTTTCCACTTGGTTGATTTCACCCCTGAGTTTGATTATTTCCTGCTGTCTACTTCTCTTGGATGAATTTGCTTCCTTTTGTTCTAGTGCTTTTAGGTGTGTTGTCAAGCTGCTAACGTGTGCTCTCTCTAGTTTCCTTTTGGAGGCATTCAGAGCTATGAGTTTTCCTCTTAGAAATGCTTTCATTGCGTCCCATAAGTTTGGGTATGTTGTGGCTTCATTTTCATTGAACTCTAAAAAGTCCTTAATTTCTTTCTTTATTCCTTCCTTGACCAAGGTATCATTGAGAAGAGTGTTGTTCAGTTTCCACGTGAAGGTTGGCTTTCTATTATTTATTTTGTTATTGAAGATCAGCCTTAGTCCATCGTGATCTGATAGGATGGATGGGACAATTTCAATATTTTTGTATCTGTTGAGGCCTGTTTTGTGACCAATTATGTGGTCAATTTTGGAGAAGGTACCATGAGGTGCTGAGAAGAAGGTATATCCTTTTGTTTTAGGATAGAATGTTCTGTAGATATCTGCCAGATCCATTTGATTCATAATTTCTCTTAGTTTCTCTGTGTCCCTGTTTAGTTTCTGTTTCCATGATCTGTTCATTGGTGAAAGTGGTGTGTTGAAGTCTCCCACTATTATTGTATGAGGTGCAATGTGTGCTTTGAGATTTACTAAAGTTTCTTTAATGAATGTGGCTGCCTTTGTATTTGGAGCATAGATATTCAGGATTGATAGTTCCTCTTGGAGGATTTTACCTTTGATGAGTATGAAGTGTCCCTCCCTGTCTTTTTTAATGATGTTGGGTTGGAAGTCAATCTTATCAGATATTAGAATGGCTACTCCAGCTTGTTTCTTCATGCCATTTGCTTGGAAAATTGTTTTCCAGCCTTTCATTCTGAGGTAGTGTCTATCCTTTTCTCTGAGATGAGTTTCCTGTAAGCAGCAAAATGTTGGGTCTTGTTTGTGTAGCCAGTTTGTTAGTCTATGTCTTTTTATCGGGGAGTTGAGTCCATTGATATTAAGAGATATTAAGGAAAAGTAATTGTTGTTTCCTGTTATTTTTGTTGTTAAAGTTGGCATTTTGTTCTTGTGGCTGTCTTCTTTTAGGTTTGTTGAGGGATTACCTTCTTGTTGTTTCTAGGGCGTGGTTCCTGTCCTTGTATTGGTTTTTTTCTGTTATTATCCTTTGAAGGGCTGGATTGGTGGAGAGATAATGTGTGAATTTGGTTTTGTCGTGGAATACTTTGGTTTCTCCATCTATGTTAATTGAGAGTTTGGCTGGGTATAGTAGCCTGGGCTGGAATTTGTGTTCTTTTAGTGTCTGTATAACATCCGTCCAGGATCTTCTGGCTTTCATAGTCTCTGTTGAAAAATCTGGTGTAATTCTGATAGGCTTACTTTATATGTTACTTGGCCTTTTTCTCTTACTGCTTTTAGTATTCTATCTTTATTTAGAGCATTTGTTGTTCTGATTATTATGTGTCGGGAGGTATTTCTTTTCTGGTCCAGTCTATTTGGAGTTCTGTTGGCTTCTTGTATGTTCATGGGCATCTCTTTCTTTAGATTTGGGAAGTTTTCTTCTATAATTTTGTTGAAGATGTTTGCTGGTCCTTTGAGTTGAAAATCTTCATTCTCATCCACTCCTGTTATCCGTAGGTTTGGTCTTCTCATTGTGTCCTGTATTTCTTGGATGTTTTGAGTTAGGATCTTTTTGCATTTTACATTTTCCTTGATTGTTGTGCTGATGTTCTCTATGGAATCTTCTGCACCTGAGATTCTCTCTTCCATCTCTTGTATTCTGTTGCTGATGCTCGTATCTATGGTTCCAGATTTCTTTCCTAGGGTTTCTATCTCCAGTGTTGCCTCATTTTGGGTTTTCTTTATTGTGTCTACTTCCCTTTTTAGGTCTAGTATGGTTTTGTTCATTTCCCTCATCTGTTTGGATGTGTTTTCCTGTTTTTCTGTAAGGACTTCTACCTGTTTGATTATGTTATTCTTTTTTTCTTTAAGGATTTGTAACTCTTTAGCAGTGTTCTCCTGCAATTCTTTAAGGGATTTTTGTGCTTCCTCTTTAGTGTCTTCTGCCTGTTTAGCATTGTTCTCCTGTATTTCTTTAAGTGTGTTATTAAAGTCCTTCTTGAACTCCTCTACCATCATCAGGAGATATGCTTTTAGAACTGGGTCTAGCTTTTCCGGTGTGTTGGGGTGCCCTGGACTGGGCGAAGTGGGAGTGCTGGGTTCTGATGATGGTGAGTGGTCTTGGTTTCTGTTAGTAAGATTATTACGTTTACCTTTCGCCATCTGGTAATCTCTGGGGTTAGTTGTTATCGTTGTCACTGTTTAAAGATTGGAGCAGAAGCTGTGTTCCACTCACCAGCAGTCTCAAAATCCTGCGGCGGGGGTCGTGGGTAGCTGATGGTACCCCGGTGATGGTCCAGCTGGAAGAGGCCTGTGGTCCTACTCAGGCTGGTTTTCTGCTTCCCTAACTAATGCAGTCTCTGGTCCCGCGTGCAATTGGATTGGAGCAGAAGCTGTGTTCCACTCACCAGAAGTCTTAAGATCTTGTGGTGGGTGTTGTGGGTAGCTGGCGAGTGTCAGCCGACCCTGTGCCCCAGTTGCCCCGGTGCTTTTCTGACCGGAAGAGGCTTGTGGCCCTATGTAGGCCGGATTTCTCTCTCCCCAACCAGAGCAGTCTCAGGTCCCGCGTGATTGGACTGGAGTAGAAGCTGTGTTCCACTCACCAGCAGTCCCTTGTTGTTCTTCCTATGGGGTTGCAAACCCCTTCAGCTCCTTCTGTCCTTTCTCTACCTCCTCCATTGGGGACCCAGTGCTCAGTCCAATGGTTGGCTGTGAAAATCTACCTCTGTATTTGTCAAGTCTGGCAGAGACTCTCAGGAGACAGCTATAACAGACACCTGTCAGCAAGCACTTTTTGGAATCCACAATAGTGTCTGGGTTTGATGGCTGCATATGGGATGGATTTCAGAAAGGTGAGGCAGACTCTCGATGATCTTTCCTTCAGTCTCTACTCTACAAGTTATCTCTGTATTTTCTCCAGTGAGTGTTTTGTTCCCCTTTCTAAGAAGGACTGAAGCAACCACACTTTGGTCTTCCTTCTTAAGCTCCATGTGGTCTGTGAATTGTACCTTGGGTATTCCAAGCTTTTGGGCTAATATCTACTTAACAGTGATTGCATACCATGTGTGTTCTTTTGTGAATGGGTTACCTAATCAGGATGATAATTTCAAGTTCCATCCATTTGCCTAAGGATGTTATAAAGTCATTATTTTTAATAGCTGAGTAGTACTCCATTGTGTAAATGTACCATACTTTCTGTATGCAGTCCTCTACTGAAGGACATCTGGGTTCTTTACAGCTTCTGGCTATTATAAATAAGGCTGCTATGAACATAGTAGAGCATGTGCCCTTGTTATATATTGGAGCATCTTTTGAGTATATGCCCAGGAGTGGTAGGTATTGCTGGGTCCTCAGGTAGTATTATGTCCAATTTTCTGAGGAACTACCAGACTGATTTCCAGAGTGCTTGTGCTGCTTGCAATCCCACCAACCATGGAAGAGTGTTTCTCTTTCTCCAAATCCTTGCCAGCATCTGCTGTCACCTGGATTTTTGATCTTAGCCATTCTGACTGGTGTGAGGTGGAATCTCAGTGTTGTATTGATTTGCATTTTCCTGATGACTAAGGATGCTGAACATTTCTTTAGATTCTTCTCAGCCATTCAATATTCTCAGTTGAGAATTCTTTGTTTAGCTCTGTACCCCATTTTTTTATTATGGCTATTTGGAGTCTAACTTCTTGAGTTCCCTGTATATATTGGATATTTGACAACCTTTTCTATCTCTTTAAACTGAGGTGATGTCTACCTTTGACTTTACGGTGTTATTTTTCAATGCACCACAAGGATGGATGCTATTTTCAAATTCATTCTGCTATTTTGTCTTTTTATTTGTCTACTGCAGAGCTTAGAAGAACACTGGTGGAGTAGATGTGATATAGAGGAAGAAGATGTAAAGATCTTCAGCTCGCCTAACTGCTTCCCTTGCTGTGGTAGCTAGCAGGTTACTGGTGAATCCATGCTAGAGGTGGGCCTGGAATTTTAGAATAGTGGGGAAAGTTTGGAGGGTAAACTGTGTGATCCACTGAAAGTGGGTTCTGAGAGGAAGTAGAGGTCTCAGGGGGTAGTCAGCTACATAATTGGGGTGAGACTGGGGGAATGGATTCTGTGGAGAGGAAGAAGAAATAAGGATGTACAGTAAGCCTACCTGCTTCTCAGGCAGGTGTCCAGAAAAAGATTTCCATAAAGCCACAGTTTCCCAACCCAAAATAGAGACTATTAACAGAAAAAAATGTGATTGTCCAGATTTTCCTTTGTTTCTTGAATTTATTTATTTATTTATTTATTTCAGGTTTTTAATTTATCAATATTGTATATATATATGAGTGTGAGAATATGTGTGTATGAACTTGCCAGGGTGTTTTGACATCGGTCAGGGTGTTTTGACATAGGTCTCAAGAGTAATTTATCAACTCCTGTGTGGAGCCTCTCAGAGGACAACATGCTCCTGCCTGCAAGCATAACAGAGAATCATTAATAGTGTTAAGGTTTGGTGATTTATTATGGGATGAGTCTGATGTTTGGCCAGTTACTGGTTGACCAGTCCCTCAGTCTTTTCTCCATTCCTATGCCCGCATTTCTTGTAGACAGAATAAATTGGGGATTGAAAGATTTTTGGATGATTTTGGTGCCTCTATTACTCCACTAGGGTTCCTCTCTGGCTACAGGAGGTGGCCTCTTTAGGTTCCATTTCCCTGATGTAGTGAGTCACAAGTAAGATCACTCCCGTTGATTCTTAAGCACATCCATTATCCAGGGCACACCGCAATCTTTCTGTTTCTAATTTGCTGAGCATACACTATCGTCACAGAAATAATTTTCTCAAAGTTATACTCTTGATTTTTAAACTTTGTTTTGTTTAAATTATTGCTCATATTTCATGGAAAACACTATAATGGGAAAAATGATCTTCCAATTTAGGATTTATATTTTTACAAGGTGCTTTAATTATTTAACAATTTCCTGCTAAGATAAAGTGGAAATTCACTTAAACATAAGAAACAGAGGTATATATGTTTAGCATTTCAATAATATAAAGAAGGCACCATCATTCAAGAAAGTATGTTAAGGGAATAGCTTCCTGAATATTATTAAACATGTGAAAATAATAGATGAAATTTTAAATGTTAATGAATATAGTTATTAAAGAACAAAATATTATTAGACAAGAAAACATAAATTATAATGTTGACAGTTTTAATGTTTAACTTCTTGCATTAACAAACTGTTACTGAATTATGAATGAACCTCAAAGTAGACAATTGTGTGCATGCATATTTTACTCTCTTAAATTCCTGAAATATATAACATTATCAGTGAAAAACTTAAGACACAGGCATATGTCAGTTAAAATAAGTATCTTACTGAGAAAGCCTTTGTTTTAAAACATATAATGATCTTATATGTTACAGGTATTTGTGTCAGGAGTAGTTCTAAATCATCATGCAAAAAGTTCATTGTAGACAGTGGAAGACTGGAATCTCGGAGACAGAATTTATTTTTAGAAAGGCAATTGCCCTTATGTCTGTTATAACATTTTTAAATCATTGCCCTATATCCTATCTCTGAGACTCCCATAACAGAATACCATAGAGTTAGTAACTTAAAAAAATAATAAACACAATTTTGCCTGGGGTTTATAAACTAGAATCTAATGTGGAGGAGACAGTTGCAAGGATTGAAGACACTAGAATCTGACATGAAGAAGCCAGTGTGGACAAGGCATGCTTCTTTTAGACTTCTCTCATCATCCTACAGACAAACATCTCTGCTTGTGCTATTTATAATCTGACTAGATGTAGAAAGACTTAAGAGACTGAGGCACACCTCTGAGTGTATCTACAAAGGCATTTCCAGGGAGAACTGCTTAAGGAGAGAATACCTGCTTCTAAAGAGAGGGAGGGTCATCCCCTGGGCTGAGTGTCTAGACTAAACCCAGTTTTCTAGAACAAGGAATATAAACGACTAGGAGACAGTTTCAAAATATTCAGCATCTTTGGCCGTCAGGGAATGCAGAGTAGTAGTTTAAAATTCCAGGGTTTACTTCTTTTTCTTTTTCCCTTGACTGCAGAGTTGGTTTCAAATGAACATCACAGTTGTAACATGCCATAGGATTGTATAATATGGTGTGCATGATGACCATTAAAGTAATAGATCTCCAGAGTCATCATCATCCTCACTAATAATAATAATGTCTTAAATGCTGAAAAAACTCTACTTAATATAAATATATATACAATGTAGTCTGAAAATTGAAAAAAAATAGGAAAAAGTATGTAGTGGCTGTATGACAAGCAGACAAATCAAGAGTTTGGATAACACACATGACAGAAATCTTTGGAGTCCATTGGTGACCACTAAATTCTGTGACATACAGAATTTAATAAGCACCATAGGAACCTAAGCAAACTAGGAAGTAACAAACAGGAAGTACTAGCTACAGTGAGGAGTAAACACTGGGGCGAGTAATGCCTGTCTCCATAATGAAAAATATCTCTACAGGGGATGTCTCAAATGTGGGAATGCGTATCTATAGAAAAAGGCTGACTAATGTCCACAGAAGTAACTAATTATATAGACACAGGTCTTTTCTATCCATGCAAAATACATCATTTAAGTGATGCAAAACTACATTTTAAAAGGTGAAAAAAAAGGTTAATTACCTATCAGATAAAGGAGCTTGTAAGTTTGGACCTGTTATAGGCCAAGTTGAAAAACTCCATTTTCTTTGCACATAGGAGTAGTTTCATTATAGTGTAGTTTGCTATACATTACTGCTTACAAAGAACAGCTAAATATTCACCCATAAAAGCATGAGGCTAAATTTAAATAAAAGCAAAAACTAAAAGTAAAACTAAAATAGTACAAAGAAAAATCATGCCTAAAGCAGGAAATAGAGTTGCACCAAGTGAAGCTTCCAGCTCTGTGAATGGGTTAAATCTAATTGAATTGTTAGTCAAGGATCCCCACAGGTTCTCCCCTTCCCCAAAACAGGAGTTACTGCCAATGAAACTTGTTTCATTGCTATTTGCTTTCCCAAAACTGATAGAAGATAAGACCTTATTGCCAAATACACCACCTGCGTAACTCATTGAACGTGGAGAAGTCAAGCTGGTGCCTACCTAGAGCCTACACCACCTAGTATTTCACCTGTTCATGGTACTGGCAATTCCTCTGCACTTACAAAAAGAGAAAAACAAACAACCACCCTTCTACAAACTCTTGTATCTACCATGTGATCTCTCTGCAAGATGAGCTAACTCAATAGCAACACAAAGCTTGTGGATTAACAAACCAAATCTGATTGAGTTTCATATCTACTCAAATGAAACCCATCCTTGGCAGAGCTCAGACAGCCAAGAGCCAAAGCTGAAGAAACTTAGCAATAAAGAGACTCCTAAAGGACATTCTGTTATATCCATAGGTCGGCATCTGTCTCAACAATCACCAGAAAAGCTTCCTCCTTTCGTAGATAGGAACTAGTACAGATAACAACTAGCCAATGTGAAGGGAGAAACCTTGGAACAATCCATCTGGAAAATTCTGCATGAAAGAAGACAATAAGATAAGAGCTAAGATGAGACCAAGGAAACAAGGGTTTCTAAACACAGGGAAAATGCACATATGAATTTACAGAGACTATGACTCCATGCACAGGGCTTACATGACAGAGCCTACTGGGGTAGTGTGCAAGGGAGGTGAGCTCAAGTCTGAATCCCTAACTCAGAAACAATCTTAAATTGAAAGCTATTTGCAAATGAAAGATTAGGGTTCCCCCCCCCAAAAAAAGAATATGCAAACTATTCTTATTTAAGTCCAGACTCCATTCACAGGAATAGTAAATTAGAAACTCAAAATAAATTCAATGGCATTTTTGGAGGTTCTTTGTCTAACAATGCTTTGCCTGGGCTATTTTTGTTCTTTAATGTTTTATCATCCAGATCATTTGCAGGTATGATGTGGTTTCTGGTTACAAAATTCTATGACATTTTTACGTTTGAGAACTTGTATTTCTCTGTGCTGAGATGTATTTCTTTAGCTTTGTCATTAGCTTTATATCTTCTACTTATTTGTTTCTTGTGTCCTACTCTGTTTTTTCTTTTTAATTTTATCTAGTTTTATTTTATTATTGTTGCATTTGGATACCAGTTTGTAACTTAATGACAGAGGGAAAAAATGTATAGATTTGGATAAGTAAGGGTCTGTGGATGATCTAGTTGGAGTTGGTGGAGTAGAAATCATAATCAGAATATATCATATCAAGATTATCTATTTTCAATAAAAGTGTATTTCAAAGAAAAAAGAGGTTAATGCAGCTAGAAGAGAACCTATGCTGAAAACATGATTCAATAGAAATAACAAAAGGAAGATGGATGAAATATAAGAACTGTCATTTTATATATATATATGTGTATATATATATATATATATAGTATTAGAAGATATTACTATAGGATCAATTAGGTATTGACTGTGAAATTAATAAAATATTCTTAATTACATTAATGTCCACTCTTACCATTAACGATTAATTTTTTATTTCCTTGGCTATATAATCTCAATTGAAAATCAAAATAAAAAATCATACTCTATTCAAGCTCTATTTAGTTGACTACTGTTTTGCTTGTTCATGGAATAGATGGGAGAGGCAGAGAGAGCAGCTGAGGACAAAACTTATAAATTATATAGTAAAATTTATAAATAATATTTTTATTAATAATATTATTAAACAAATATTAAGTGGTTTAAATTAAGTCAAAGCTTCTCACAATTACCAGTGTATTTTAGTTTTTACAAAACTAAAAGTGGTGCATATATCCACTACAGAGGTAAATCTCTTAAAATATTACTCTAGTTAAAGTTTAGCTGACTTCTACTTTTAAATTCTGAAAAAGCAGATAACTTTTGCAACATGGAAACAATCAGTCTGATAGGGTTTTGATTTTTCCTTATATGGTATGAATATCTCCATGGTGTAGTTTCTGCTTTGATAGTCAATTCAGAACATTGGATTCGAACCATGGTCTCTACCAGTAATATTTTATCATTTGCTATTCATCACTAAAGGGTAATTGTTTGTAAGTGTGTGTGTATGTGTGTGTGTGTGTGTGTGCGTGTGCGTGTGCGTGTGTGTGTGTGTGTGTTGTATGTGTGTGTGTGTGTGTGTGTGTGTATATGTATGATCTTTATTTGAATAAGTTACAGCATGAGAAATGGGTAAAAGAATATTGGAGACTAATAGTGCTAAATAAATAACACTTGCTATAATTATTCTTGTTTTAATGCTCTGATCAATTTCTCAGGTGCCTTTGAGATATCAAGTCTCTGTCTCTCAAGCTTTAAGTTTATGCAGAGTTAGAGTATGCCCCCAAATAGGTACAGAATTAGATCTTCTATTGTGTGAAATTTTGAATGGACTTGTTCACACTGTATTTACAAGATCAACTAATCAGATAAAAGATAGATTCACGAAATTACTCCTGAAAAGCATGATATTCAAGATTTTGCTACCAAGAGGTCAAAAGAATGAATCAGTATGAAAACGGAAATACTATGAAAATGAATGGCAGTAAAGAAATGTTACATTAGAATGTACCTCAAGCATGCGCAGACTTTACGGAATCTCTCCTTTCTTCCAAACAAATGGACTAAAATTAAGTATAAAAGCAAACACAGATGGACTGTTGTACCAGTTACAAAATAAACCATCCTATACACTACGCTATTGGGCTAAAATATGTTTAGAGTATCTTCTTGAGAAGAGGGTATATTAATGACTTTTTGTTTCATTTTCCTGGATTTAAGAACACTGAAGTGCCTATAAAATATTTGCTCTCAATTATGTGCAAATGTCAAATACCACAGTATATGTGTGGTAGTTTATCTTTATTAAGTTTTATTTCTGGAGCACAGCATAGCTGAAATCTCTTTTAAAGAAATGCTACAATAACAATTTGTACTTTAACTACAACAGGGAAATCGTAATTCTGAAGATAAATGGTTATATGGCTGGCACTGCAGTTAGTGGTTTCAAAAACCTATCGAATATCCTAACACCTCCAAACAACACAAAACCAAGAGCTGGCTAAGAACAGAAACTCAAAGTGATCTCATTTGTGTACAAATGCTGTCATCCCCTGTAGTCTGCTGATGCTGAATGTTTAAGAAGCTCTGTAGCTGTCACTGTTGTAAAGTGGATGTACTGACTCAAAGCAGGCTTTCTGTGCTGATTCTGCACTGCTGTATGTGGAATGGCTAGGATAAACACCATGAAGGCACAGCAGTATTTTAGTAGACAGAGTATTAATCAACCACCAGGGAACTCACCCTATATTAGACCCCCTGAGGATTCTGAATGTATTTTCAGTAGTACAATCTTAATGCCTCTGGCAGTCACAGGGTTTGGGCATGTTAAACTCAACTGCAAGTTTCATTGAGTGGGAGGAAGGATCTTTGAAATGAATATGGCAATGCATAGCTGTTAGCAAGGTGTGGGTTCTCTTGGGTTTTCATACATTTATTTTATCTGATGGAACCCTCATTATGTCAAGGGCTTTAAGGAGTGGATAAGAAGGGAATGCCTGCTTCTGACAGTTGTTGAAGTGCATATTTGCAAACAGAACTGGAAATAAATAAAGAACAACCGAAGGATACCACAATGTTCATTCTACTTTGTGATAAATTGGCTTTGAACTTGGTGTAATATTAGGTGACCATTAGGACTGTACTATTTATACTTTTATCCTCTTTTGAATTCCTTAAATAACAAACCCTAGCTTGTCATCGTTTAAACTTCTGCCCCTTCACACAATCCTTCTACTAGAGATGTCTTTTTAAAAATATATTGATTAAAAGCTGTGTACTGAAATAAAATGTGAATTTTGCAACTTGAATATTTGAATTAAATTTAAAAAATTAAAAGTAATTTAGATCCTGTGCCCCAAATAACTTACTAGGTAACCAAACACAGAACATTTTGTACTAACTCCTTCCTAAGCATGTTTTTGTTTCTCCATTTTAATCTCTTAGGCTTTGGAGAAAGGGGACAACAAGGAAAAGTAGGCGAGGAAAACCTGACAATGAAGAGGTTTCTCATTTATAAAGAAAGCAATTTCAAATGAATGAAAGTATGCACGAATGAAATGGCCTACAGGTTTGATTCTTTCCAAACCCTTCATAGTGAATATGTAAAAACAATGTACTTGTAGTGAATATGTAATTGAAAGAATATACATATTAAATATTTTCATGGAACTACTATCTCTGAATATATGAAAAAAATAATTAAACTTAGAAAGTATTATCTGAATATTTAAAGATACAGGAATCTAAAGTATCTCATGATTTAAATAAAATCAACAATTTTAAATAAAGTCGACAATTGTGCTTGTGCAGAGGAATGTGAAGTGATTTTGGTTTGTTTATATTACCTGCTATATTGAATTAAGCTCTGAAGATATAGGTAGTTCTTTAACCCTTTACAGGTATATTATAAAATTATAAAACATGTGAGTGGATCTTACAGTATTGCCTTTATGAGTTATTATAGATTAAACTAGCAAGATTCACTCTAAAGAAAATACATAAAGCTACTGAAGACATTGGGTCAAATTATCTTTAATTCCTATTATTTTGCTTTATTTATTTTATATGAAAATTTATTCTAAGTTTAATAATTAGAAATATTTCTTGAGCTGCATCCAACAACTGATGGAAACAGATGAAGGGATCCACAGCCAAACACTTGGAGTTCTTGGGAAGATGAGAAGAAAGGCTTGAAGGAATCAGAGTGGTCAAAGCCACCACAAGAAAACCCATAGAATCTAGACACACAGAGATAAAATCAACTCCTTCCTAAGCATGGCTTTTGTTTCTCCATTTTAATCTGTTTTAGGCTTTGGAGAAAGGGGCCAAGAAAGAAAAGCAGAAGACGAAAAATTGACGATGAAGAGGTTTCTCATTTGTAAAGAAAGCAATTTCAAATGAATGAAAGTATGCAAGAGTGAAATTGCTTACAGGGAGGAAATCCGAGAGTCCCCGTGGATCTGATGAGGCCCTTTGCATAGATGCTATTGTTGAACTGGTAACAGTGGAAGCAAGGGCTGTCTCTGATGCTTTTGTCTGGTTTTAGAACCAATTTTGTTTAATTTGTCTATTTGTCCAATTTTCATTCTAAACTATTGATGCTTCAATGAAATTTGTCATCCTGTTCTCTCTCTCTCTCCCTCTCCCTCCCTCCCTCGGTCTCTCTCTCTCCCTCTCCCTCCCTCCCTCGGTCTCTCTCTCTCTCTCTCTCTCTCTCTCTCTCTCTCTCTCTCTCTCTCTCTCTCTCTCTCCCTCTTTCTTTGTCTCTTTTTTCTTGTTTTGATTATTTTATTTACTTACATTTCAAATGTTGTCCTCCTTCTCACTTTCCCCTCCACAAACCCTCCATCCATATCTCTTCCCCTTTGCTGCTGTGAGGGTACTCCCCCACCCCATCCCACCCACCCCAATTTCTGCCTCACTGGTCTACTATCCCTTTTTTGTTTTGTTTTTGGTTCTGGTTTTTTTTGTGTGTGTGTGTTTTGTTGTTGTTTTGGATTTTTACCATCTCTTTACACTGGGTAGCAACAAGCCTCTCCTCCTATTGATGCCAGACAATGCTATCCTCTGCTACAAATGCAGCTGGAGCCATGGTTGGTGCTTTAGTCCCTGGGAGCTCTGGGGACTCTGGCTGGTTGATAGTGTTGTTCTTCTATGGGTTGCAAGTCCTTCCTCTAACTCCTCCATTGGGAATCCCTTGATTAGTCCAATGGTTGGCTGTGAGTTGTATGGGTCAGGCTCTGGCAGAGTCTCTCAGGCAACAGTCATACCAGGCTCTTGTTAGCAAGCACTTCTTGACATCAAAAATAGTGTCTGGGTTTGGTGTCTGCAGGTGGGATCTATTCCTAGGTGGGACAGTCTCTGGATAGCCTTTTCTTCAGTCTCTACTACACACTTTGTCTCTGCATTTCCTTTAGATAGGACCAATTCTGGGTTAAAATATTTGAAATGGTAGTCAATGCTTGATGACACTCTTTTTTGTTGTTGTTTTGAATTTTTTCAATTACTATCTTTGTGTTTTCAAAGATACTTGCTCATACAGAAATGAGCATCTTCCTTACTAGCAAGACAAGTATGGACATAGTTGTTGTTACACTTGATTTTTTGAAGAAAGTTTCACTGGG